>NC_043004.1:82288101-82290601 GCF_006345805.1 Octopus sinensis | reverse complement strand
ATATATATATATATATGGATAGATAGATAGATAGATAGATTGATAGATAGATAACTATAGATTGATAGATAGATAGATAGATAGATAGATAGATATGTTTCTTTATTAGCCCACAGGGCTGCACACAGATAGAACAAATTACAAGGTAGAGCCTTTCTTTTGAAGGTAAAAAAAAATTTTAAAATTAAAAAAAAGGCGGGGTCGAACAAAAGGGATCGTAAAAAGGAGAGAAAGAGGACAAAAAAAGGGGGGGGTAAAAAAAAAGGGGGAGGAAAAAAAAAATTGATCAATAGGATCGTTATCACAGAATGTCAATATGAAGTGTAAAGGGGAGACAGGTGAGTGTTTACCCGTGGAAAGAAAAGCCTACGGAAAACCACTGTAACCTCGGTCAATGAAGTCACATGTTTATAATTTCTTTTTTTTTTTTTTGCAAATAAGCAACTCTCTGTATTAATTTTTACGGTTCATAGAATCATAGTCAAGGTGGCTTCGTCATTCATACGTGCCATCCTTGCTACATTCACCCATCTTTTTTAAAACATTCACTAGACAAAACTTGCCTCTCTACTCTCACTCTACTTTTTTCTTCAAGTGATACTTGAAGAAGTTGATGAGAGATTGACCAGAGAGGAAAGTGTTTGTCTCTAATCCTTTCAGACGCGTCCACCAGATACATTCTTTCGCCATAGCCACAAGTATGATAAAATAGCTCTTCCTTCCCGTTTGAAGGAAGGAGGCGTGACGATATTAACGATAGACTCGGCTGATAAACGACACGTTCCACACGTGACAGCAGTCGTTCGACATAAGCCCACAGGTGGGAAATTGCTGGACACTGCACGATTGCGTGCAGAGCGGTTTCGTCGCTCTGCCCGCATCTCGGCAGGTCGGCCCCGTGTTTCTCGAGCCATGCCTATAGAGCTTATCCCGAACGGGTAGCGCTTCTCGGTAGCACCGCCAGGCCAGGGATCTCTGGAAGTTGTCCATAGTCCCGGGCCGAAAGTCGTTTGAAACAGGCGGGTCAGGTATTCCTCGTCGACGCCAGGTTTGCCCCGAGCTCGTCGTCGTACCTCCCCTCCACTAATCCCCTATAGAATGCTTTGGTTGTGTTGAAGTCACTCAAGGTCGACCCGGGACGGCAGAGTTGCTTGAGAGCAACGCGACACTCGCGGTGCCATTCGCCCTTCCTCGGGCCTCTTTTTGATCCACGACTGCAGTTCGGTCATGGAGACGAGTTGCGGGAATGCGTGCCTCACAAACGGCGACCACACCTGTTCACCGTCGTCTACATAGAGCCGGAGATGTCGCAGTCTCAGCGCGTGTCTGCGCATCATCAACCACGGCATGCCCAGCCCCCTCCTTTTAACGGGTGTTGACAGCAAATGGATCGCCTGACCATCGGGACGCATCCTTTCCACAAGAAGCGGAAGAGGATGCGTTCTAGTTTGGTGATGGTAGGGTCGGGACAAGGTACGACGGTCAGGCGGTAGTAGATGATGGACGCGATGTACGCGTTCACCACCTCCGCCCGACCTTTTAGGGACAGTTTCCTCTCTCGGCCCATTGCTGGGCGAGAGTGACCACCCTACTCGTTATCTCGTTCCAGTTCTTCTCCATTGGAGGTCCGGACCGAACCAGACCCCGAGCAACTCAACCGGGCCGTCTGTCCAGCGTCCCACGACGGAGGTACTGGTGGACGGCATGGGCTTGCTTCTCCAGGTGCCGAGCCGCAAGCCCACTGACTTTTCCCGGTTGATTTTTGCTCTGTCACCGCTTCGTAGTCTTTCAGTGTCTCGCCGACCCGCTCGATGTGCTCGTGGCTTGACACTATGACGGTGACGTCGTCCGCGTATGCAGACACGCTCGTCCCGCATCCTAATTCTCGCGGGATGCCCCTCAGAGTCGCCAGCTTCCGCAGTAGTGGCTCAAGAGTCAATACGTATAGAAGCGCGAGAGGGGGCATCCCTGACGGACCGAACGTGCAATGTCGAAGGGTCTCGATAGATGTCCATTTACGCGAATTACCGAACGGATGCCCCTGTACAAGGCAGCTATCCAGCCGCGGAAGACGGGACCGAAACCAGCCGCTCTCAGGACTGCCTCCAAGTATCGATGGTCTACCCTATCAAAGGCTTTCGATTGATCCAAGTTGATCAGGGCCCCACCCATGCCAGGTTCGTTAACTACCCTGTCTATGATGTAGCGCATCAGATGGAGGTTGTCATGGATGCTCCGGCCCGGCACGGCGCACGTTTGTGCGTTGTCGACCAGTTTCTCCATGACAAGCGCCAACCTCTTGGCTAACACCTTTGTCAAAATTTTCAGGTCTGCATTGAGCAGAGTGATTGGCCTAAAGTTATCTATAATGTTTCCCTTGTTTGGATCTTTCTTCAGCAGAGTTACAGCTCCTCGACTCACAAAACCGGGTATGCTCCCGTTTTGCTGCCAGTTGCAGTATACCGCTGCCAAGACGTCTCCAAACAAGTCTGGCATACAA
>NC_043004.1:82273101-82278101 GCF_006345805.1 Octopus sinensis | reverse complement strand
GCTCATATGAAACCTTCAGTCTCTGCTTTCATTTCTGAACTTCTCATCCACTGATAGGTTGTTGCTTGATCAACTTCAGCATTTCGACTTTGAAGTATATACTGTCCATTCTGAGGCTTCTGGCTCCACAGCTCCCCAAATTGCTTCTGCTCGTTTGTTTTTTGCAGTCTGTGTGATCCATTTTGCTTGTTTAGTGACAGTGGTTTCGGGTTCTTCATCTAATACCGGGTTAATGTCAAGTTCCTTTGTGAATTTGCAACTTTCCTTGACAATCTAATGTGATTTTTTTTTTACTGCTTTCGTGTTTGCACACAAGCCGTAGCATCCAGTCCTCTGTACTAGATAAGTACCTGTTCATTGCTATTGTGGCGGTCTTATAGCACAATTCTCCATGCATCATTCCTCTTCTCCCATCACTTCTAGGTAGATACAGACAATCAACGTCTGCTTTTGGGTGGTGCATGTCAATAGTTTTCTTGTCTTCCTGTCCAGGCGTTGGAGCTACGTAAGGGCCGAGTTAATGATATTAAAAGTTCATTGGACTACTGGAACTTCCAGGGTGTTAATGGCTTCGATAAGATTTTTGGAATTGAGTTCAGTTTTTAGTATGAATCTTACTCTCCTGTAATGCTCCCTTCTTATTTTTTTCCTTCATAGTAGCATGTTATATACCATCTCCTTCGTTTATCCCCAAGTATTCATAACTTTCTTGTTGGTCAAATCTCTTTGAAGATAACGTCGGTACCTAATTTAATAAAAGCAGTTTGTTTGAGCTTGCCTCTTACAAAGGTTGCTCTAGCACACTCATCAAGGACAAAATTTATCCCGATGTCATTGCTGAACTCTTTAACAATTGTTAACAACTCTACTAGCTTTTCGTCAATTCTAGTAAACAGCTCTTATCATCATCATCATCATCATCATCATCATCATCATCATCATCATAATCATCATCATTATTATCATTATTATTGTTATTATTATTATTATTATTATTATTATTCTATGTTTGAATTTTGCTTTATGTCTGTACAAGTTGGCTCCAAGTCTCACCCAGAGACCTCAAGAGACAACAGGTTGGAAGTTCTGTGCCATATATTTGGGGTTTTTAAAGAATTTTTTTTGGATGTTGTACTAGTGAATGTCTAATACATAAAAATAAAAATAAAATTAAAAAATTATTATTATTATTATTATTATTATTATTATTATTATTATTATTATTATTATTATTCACATACACTCAACAGATTAGACTGTTGGAAAAGAAAAAAGAATCTTAACATCGTGCTACAACAAGTAGCCTTAGATGCTAAGAACCCTCCTAAGTATCTTAGCTGTCCCCTAATAACACTGTTTTCTGCAGCTGTACTAAACTGTGTGTTATGCCTATTTCCTATATCCATCTATATGATGTTTAGATCATTAGAGTTAGTTCCAATAACTACTGGGATATATTTTGTCCGCACTTTCCATAGTCTCTCTAATTTAATGGCTAGGTTCTGGTACTTTACTATTTTTTCTATACCTCACACATTAATTTTTTCATCATTTGGGACTGTGAAGTCAATTATCTGGCACTTTCTATTCCCTTTATCTACTACTACTACCAAATCAGGCCTTCTAGCTTCTATTACTCTGTCAGTCTGAATGTTAAATTCCCATAACATCTTATATTTCTTACTTTCTAGTACTTTACTTGGTTCTTCTTCATACCATTTATCAGTATGTTCAAATCCTAGCTTTCTACATAGCTCCCACTGGATTGCTCTCCTTCGATTGTCATGTCTTTTCTCGTATTCTTTCTGTGCCAGCATGCTACATTCACTTACTATATGACTAACGCTATCCACTTTTGATTTGCATAATCTACATTGGAAATCTACTTGGGTTTTGTCTATCTTGGCTTTTATCCAATTAGTTCTTAATGCTTGATCGTGTGCAGCTACTAACACGCTTTCCGTCTCACTCTTCAGCTTTTCTTACTGCAACACTAACCTTGTCTCACTACTACGATTTGCTGCAACTTTCTTTGGGGACCTACCATGCGACGCCTTCTCTTTTCACTCAGATAATTTCTGTTATTCTTCTGGTTTTTTTCTTCGTTTGGGTTTTTGGTTTCCCTATGCCTTCCTGTGAATGTAGCAGCTTTTAGTAAACTTTATTCAGTGTTACCTACATAGGAGTCTGTATCTACTCTAGCTAACTCCACGCAGTCTTCTACTGATATTAACCCTCTTCCGCCTTCCTTTCTAGTTAGGTATAACCTTGCTACTCCTGCCCATAAGTAAAGACCTCCATTCATTTTGAATTCCTTCCTAGTTCTTTTGTCTAGCTTTGCTAATTCAGTTTTTGCCCAATCTACAAAAGCTGCAGAGTAATGATACTGCCCAAGTATTTACAGCCTTCACTAGATTCGGACATCATCATCATCATCATCATCATCATCATCATCATCATCACCATCATTTAGGTAGTGAGCTAGCAGAATCCTTATAAAGGGGAACAGAATTCTTAGGAGCATTTCATCCTTCTATACGTTCTGTATTCAAATTACGTCCTGGATGACTTTGCTTTGCATCTTGTTTGAGATATAGATCTATTTTGTTGCGGTTCATCTTTTCTTCTGTTACTACACCAGACCAAAGCTATAGTATCATGTAATAACATGGGCAGTGACCAATATTCACATTTGTCTATCCATCAGAGTACAGAGCATAACAATTCTTTCTGAATGAGTGGATTGTCTGATAACCTAAACGGACGCAAGTCTTTTCTATGATAATTTGCTTTAAAACTCATTTTAACTCTTGTGACAATTGCTTCATTTCCCTACTGTATTTTATATTGCATGAAGGTGTCTACGTTTATTGATATTCAATCTCATCAATTCAAGTACGCAAATCATTGTCACAAAATTCACTCACAATCTAATGGTTTTGTATACCATGTCTGGCAAATACCGTGCTTTTGTTTATTATTCTTAACTTTTATTGCTTGTGGTCACCCAGACAATGCATCCATGTATAAATAGCGTTGATATATTTTCTGAATGATGGCCGGAATCAATATATATTCATAGAAATTAACAAATCTAAGTAAAGATTTTAATTGCTTCTTATGCTTTAGTGGTCTTACGTACATAATACCTGTTACTAAACAATAATATGATGGTCTTTGTCGCGCTATACTCCCACCTACCAAAAAGAGCAAATGAATCGATTCTGTCATACACATAGCTTGATTGATCACCACGCCAGATAACTCTAACCTTTTAATGATCTAATCTATCTTGATACGTAGATATCTCGACATATTAATTCCAATACATATGCATAAACTTCATGGATAGCGTTATCAACGTCAATTCCATTGTGTTCAATTTCTTACTGAAACATGACATTAGCAATTTTTTGAAGATAAAAAAACCTGTCCATATTAAACGATCTGTAAGTAACGATCTATCACGGCTGTAACTTTAAAACATATATTTCGTTGCTGTTATAAGCTCAAGAATCGATATGTGGCGAAGAAGTTCGTTTACAACTACGTGACTTTAAGTTCAATCCTACAGCGCGAAACCTTAGGTAAGAATTTCCATCTATAGCCCCAAGTACCAATACCTTTCTAATAAAATTGGTTCGCAGAAACTGTGTGTATATGAATATATATTACATGATTGATCGCTAAATCTACAAGTTATTTTATTCTCTCTTCGTTTATTTCCTCGTGTTCCTTTCTGCTGAAGAGCGTAGGCTCGAAAGATTCTCACTTTACCGAGCGTCAAACTAATACACCCGCTTGTAGTTTATACACCTGTCTTCGCCTTTTGTTTTTCTGTAAATTTCAACAATATATATATATACATAGAGAGAGAGAGAGAAACACATACAGGGTTGGCCAAAAGGCCCCTGATAGCAAATCAAAATCATTTAATTCCAAGATTTATTTATGTTTAATAACTGAATGAATTTAATAAAAGCATCTGAATATGAGACATCATGAAAATTGTTCAAACTGGAGTCCTTCGTGAACGACACATCTTTCCATTCGAGTCAATACAGAATTACAGATAGTTTTTATGGAATTTTGATTTACTCTCGGGTGACTTGGCTAACCCTGTCTATGTATATATATATAATTTAGATGTAGCATTTTTGCTTGTGGCAAAATCATCGACTGTCTGTTTGCTTGAAATATATATATTGCCTGCAGAAGCGGGCTGCTATCATCTCTAGCAGACGAGTTGTCCAGTACTGAGGAGTGGCAGAAATAAACCGAAACCCTGAATGGTTTACTGGTCCCGTCGACAGGAGATGGTAGGGGTTCACTCATCTGCTCGCAGTTTTATCGGATGTAGCTGTGCATCGTTAACCAGCTAGAGGAGATGGCGTTAAAAAACATTGCAGTGGTGTCCGCTCGAACGGACAGCCATGTTAAAGTGGCTACGAATATATCTAGCTTACTGTTCCATTACATTAAAGTCAGCTAAAAAGGTATTTCATCTAGTGAGAGACAAATATCATTTAAGGTACTCAGTACACAATATAAAGTATCGAACTTTTAATACTTCCTTGCAATGAAGAAACATGTCAAGGCAAGATTTTATAACTTGCCTTCTCTTTTTTTCTCTCGTGAATTCTCATGCAACAGCGTTCTGAGTTTCAAATAGAACGGGTGCTCAGATCCCAAAGATCTCTTGGAGACACAAAGTGGGCTATAGAACGACTTAGTTATACACGTGTCTTTACGGCAAGAAACTACAGCCTATTTGCTCAACATAGACGTCAAATCGCCATTACCACGAATGTGTTCTCAAGAAAAATATCAGCAAAAAAACAAAGTGTAAAAATAAGCAAGGCAAATGAAAATATATGAAATAAAAAACGATTACCTATGTGCCATTGGTTTCACTTGTTAATATTTACGTATATGAAAATGCAAATATCTGCACGATCGTCAGCATAGTCTGTCGTATATATATATATATATTATATATA
>NC_043004.1:82255601-82265601 GCF_006345805.1 Octopus sinensis | reverse complement strand
ATCTATCTATCAATCTGTCGATCTGTATATATGTATGTGTGTGTAATGTATATGTATGTATGTATGTATGTATATATATATTTATATATATATATTCACATAAGCAAAAGTTTATATATTTATATATATATATATGTGGTGTGTGTGTGCGTGTGTGTGTGTGCATGTATGTATGTGTATGTGTGTATGTGTGTATATATATGTATTATATGTGTGCATATGCGTATATACATATATATAGAGATATGTAGATGTATATGATTTTGTATTTTTGCATCTATACTTCTCTCTCTCTCGTTCTCTCGTTTGATATCTCTTTCTTTCTCTCTATTTTAACTTCTTTCCGCCTTTCTCATCGCACACTTCTATTATCCGCCTTTCTCCTGCCAAATCATTGGGGCTGATAAATGGTATTTGTTTCTTACGTCAGCGATTCCTCAACCCATTAACGATAAACAAATTGAAATATCTTGAAAGGCGGAAGATTTATTGAATGGCCTTATTCGCTCGGGTCACGGCATCTTCTTTTAATCTGTTTTGCTGACGAAAACATTTAATTTGACTCTAGTTAATTCTCAATTTCTTGCTTTTACAATACGTCTAATACAGGTCATTGAATCAAAGCCAACGCCATAAGACTCGCTTCATAAATATAGAATCGATTTTGAACTTATTTCGGTTTACATTGGTAAAAATTAAGAGCTAATATAATTCATACCTTTTTAATATCACCCAACACCACCGTATGTCATTGTTGCGAAATCGACGGAAGATAACAAAAACTATTTTACTGAAGCAAAAAATAAAATATGTTGTAAATTGCGTCAGCAAAAGCGAAGATCAATAAAACGATCGATCGATTAATCTCGTAGGTCTTTTGAGATTTTACATTTTATTTATAATTACAGCTATTTCTAGACGTAAATGATGTCCAGTAGAATTTATAATACTGACGGTCGTCGTAAAGCTCCATTGAAACTAAAGTGAGACTTCGATTTGAGCAGATGATGAAGACATGTTATTTTAAAACCACTGAAGCTACTAAACCCTTCAGTAAGATAGAAATATTGTACCAGACAATATCCCAAATCACTGAAGCTATATCGGGTACCTTGTACCTAATTAAATAGAAAATTTAATTAGCGGTTCACTGTAGCACTAATTACGAACTGTAAAATTCTTAGTTGTTTGGTTGTTTTCCAGAAAGTAGCCAAACTCATTCTCGAATATAACTTTGTCACGTGTCTCTCTTTCTTCCTTTCCTTCTTTCTTTCTCTCTCACTCGCTTTCTTTCTTTCTTTCTCTAGTTCTTGCTCTCTCTCACTCTTTCTTTCTCTCTCTCTCTCTCTCTCTCTCTCTCTCTCTCTCTCTCTCTCTCTCTCTCTCTCTCTCTCTCTCTCCCGCTCGCTCGCTCACGCGCTCTTGCCACACTCTACCATCTTGAAAGTGGAAGGCCACAGGAACATTATGTAGTCAATAGCACAATCAGGGTACCCAAATGCATAACAGGGGCAAATTGGAAAAAATTGATGAAAATACTTTTTTGTTCTTTGTTGTAGTTGAGTATAGAAATTTTCATTTGATGTCAAATAAAATTATAAATTCTTGATCAAAATGCGCATAAATTAGCATATTAATTAGGGGTGTCAAATTACATAAAAATTCCTAATATATTGAAAAAAGTCATAAAAATGCGAGACATTTTTTATATTCTTAAATTGCTAGTAAATATTCCTGATAAATACCATTTTCATTCACCATTAGTACATAACCACATGAAAAATGTATTAATCTCATATTTTATTTAATCAAAATAGACGCTCAATTTTGAAGACATTACTTTGGATTGATATTAAACCACTTTCATGTATTTTATAATATTTTACTTTTGCAAAGGAGTTAAAAGTTGAAAGTTTCAGGAATTAAGAATATATATATATGTTGGCCACTATTAAGACGCTTTATGACATTAGGGCTGACATGTTGGAAGATATGTTTTCTCATAAAAAATGTCTGTTAACAGTTTGGCCTTATGCATTCATATCTATGTGCATAGTACAAACAAATTTGGTTCCATTCTCTGAAGAAGAGCGTAGGCTCGAGAGTTAAACTAATACATCTGTTTGTTGTTTACACCACCTGTCTTCGTCTTTTGTTTTTTTGTGAATTCTTCCCCTATATATATATATATATATGTGTGTGTGGTGTGTGTGTGTGTGTGTGTGTGTGTGTGTGTGTTTGTGTGTGTGTGTTAAGAAAAGAAAGTAGCTAGGATTTAGATAAAAGCTGTCCACTTAGTGCTTTTTCCTCTTTCAGGGATTCATCCTGAATGATTTCTTATAGAAAATTATAGAAATTCACACCTTTTATATATGTAGGAGTTAACTGGAAAAAAATCTGGTGTTGAATTTGCTTTCTTAGGCTTTGGATTGAGGGTGATTTGGTAGTGGTTATTCGAGATGCTTTTCATTTTGACATCTATATGTGTGTGTATGTGTATGCGTGTATGATGAATTTACAAGCAAAGAAAGAGAGGAAAAAAGGAAAAAGAAATAAAAGAAAGGGGTTATATATATATATATATATATGTGTGTGTGTGTGTGTGTGTGTGTGTGTGTGTGTGTGTGTGTGTGTGTATACACTTGTTGTTGGCGATTTCATTTCCGTCTTTGGGTTTTACCATTTCTCCTTTCCGACGAAGAGCTATGCTCGAAACCTCAAACACTTTCTCGTATTAGTGAGCGTCAAACTAATATATTTCTTGTGCATGTCCTCTTGTTTATGTTATTGCTCATTTTATTTCTCGCTTATTAGAATTGACTATATATATATATATATAATATATATATATATATATATATATATATATATATATATATATATATTATATATATATATATCCATGGTCACAATGCGCTTTGCATCTCGTTTTCAGCTTTTGAATGATACCATCCCTCTGGTTAGACGTGTAGTTCCCCTGATCGGAAAGCTATGCCATTTCAGGCACACATATATAGAGCTGAGTGGGCTGGAGAAAAGTGAATTGAAGTGTTTTGCTCAAGAATACAACATGCCGCCCAGTGCAGGAATTGAACACACGTCCTAGTGATCGTGAGTGCAACATCCTAACTACAGGGCCATGCACCTTCACCATAAGTAGATGTATACTGAGATAGATTTATTCATCAGAATTTAAGACTAAATGTATATATATATAAAAAGAAACAGTTAAAATTGTTATGATTATTTATTTAGTGAGGATTTTTTAATCTTCATTAATCGTATTTTCTCTATTCCAGATTATTGTGACATCATATTCCATCAGTAGATATCTAATTCATATTGGTTTCGCTCATATACAAAGAGAGGCAGATAGAAAGCGAAATCATCAGAAATAAAAGGAAATACTTTCCAGAGGATATATATCAACGTAAACAAATATAACATCAACCATGAATTCAAGTGAAGAAGAGGATTATGAATACGATTACGATAAGACAGTTTCTGTGATTCCTCTCGAAGAATTGGTCCCGGTGTCGATTGTGTACAGTATTACACTGTTCCTCGGTGTGACAGGAAATTCGTTGGTTATTTTCTGCATTCTCAGGTACAACAGAATGAGAAGCATCACAAATATATTACTACTGAGTCTTGCGTCTGCAGATCTTCTGCTTGTTGTGATCTGTGTACCGATTAAGGTAAGTACACCTTTGTTTTCCTCGCTATTAGCCGTGGGTAGGGTTTAGTAGGAGAGATGGTCCTCTACAGATCTTCAAAAAATGATTGAAGAGAGGGAGGGAGGAAGGTATTATTCTCAAAACAGAAACCTCGAAGAAATGCTTGAATCAGAGTAGATTCCGTTAACCATTTAACTACGAAAATAAATTTCAGGGTTATTCTAGTAATGATGAGAAATATCTACCAAAAGAAAAAGGAACAAAAAAAAAACAATTAGAATTGGTATTTTCTATTATGTTGAGCACTGGAGTCGATGTAATCAACTAGGCCCCTCCCCACAAAATTACAGACCATATAACTTTTCTACTCTAGGCACAAGGTCCGAAATTCTTGGGAGGAGGCTAGTCGATTAGATCGACTCCAGTATGAAACTGGTACTTAATTTATCGATCCTGAAAGGCAAAGTCGACCTCGGCGGAATTTGAACTCAGAACGTAGTGGCAGACCAAATACCGCTAAGCATTTCAACCTGCCTGCTAACTTTTCTGCCAGCTCGCCACCTTCGCAGACGTTATGACTATAACAGATTTTTTTTTTTTCTGTAAGTGTTCGTGTTACGAAATTAAAAAATTTTTTTCTGAGGCATCGTCATATAAAGCTACCATAATTCACGAATAAAAAGAAATTACGAGAGACTAACACCGCCTTTTCTACTATCACCTTCTTTCCCCTCGATTGATGCATTTTTATCGAACCCGAAAGTATTAGAAATAAAGTTGACCTCGGCGGGATTTGAACTCGGAGCGAATTGGATCGAAACAAATTTCCTGAAATGTTTTACCCAACTACCGTGTGAGGTCACATCTTCGTTATTAAATCCTTTTCTACGCATTTAAATCGTTATTAAATCCTTTTCATCGTATGATCGATGCTACCAGTGATTACATGTAAAGTCACATGTGCTATTGTTAACTGTTTTTAGGCGTAGGAGTGGCTGTGTGGCAAGTAGCTTGCATACCAACCACATGGTTCCGGGTTAATTCACACTACGTGGGACCTTGGGCAAGTGTCTTCTACTATAGCTTCGGGCTGACCTAAGTCTTGTCAGTGGATTTGGTAGATGGAATCTAATAGAAGCCCGTCGTATATATATATATATATATATATATATATATATATATATATTATATATATATATATGTATGTATGTATATATGTATGTATGTGTGTGTGTGTGTATATGTTTGTGTTTGTGTGCCCCCAACATCGCTTGACAACCGATGCTGGTGTGTTTACGTTCCAGTAACTTAGCGGTTCGGCAGAAGTGAACGATAGAATAAGTACTAGGCTTCCAAAGAATAAGTCCTGTGGTCGATTTGCTCGACTAAAGGCAGTATTCCAGCATGGCCACAGTCAAATGCCTGAAACAAGTAAAAGGGTAAAAGAGTAGTTTTATGTCATTTTACTACAGGACCAAAAGTGGTTTGATATTTTACTGTGTATTTATGCCTATAGCAAGTCTGCTTTCGTTGTTTAAGTGAAGGATTATGCACTCCGTTGTTCGTATTTTAAAACTGCACAAACTCCACATTTTATTCCTTTCGTATTTCACTTACCATAAATCTTCGAGTATAGTCCGCCCTTGAGTATAATACGCAGGGTTTTTTTAGGGGGTTGTACCTCTGAAAAACCTAAACCTTGTGTATAATACACACTCCTTCTCTAATTTCTCTCACTTGAGTCGAGCGTAATCAAGCCAGCAGCACCTAGTCGAACAAACACTTCCGCGCATGTGTAATACAATAATGGTGATGTTGTTAACTGTTATATGGGAATGTAACTATATTTGTAAATTGTTTTTGTTATATGTTATTCTGTGTTCTGAATACTTTTATTTTAATAAATGTTGCTTACTGCAAGTTATAAATGATTCTTTTATGATTTCATTGCTTTCAGGCTTAGCTTAAGGTATTTTTGCGTCCGACATCACAAAATGCGACTGAATAAACATTGCCGGACAGCAAATAGAGATTCGGACATTGCTTAGAAAATATTTTTCATTTTTAACCTCGTATATAGTACGCACTAGGGATTTTGACCTTTAAATCTTGGGGAAAAAATGCGGATTATACTCGAGGATTTACGGTACCTCATCAAATTTGAAAATAATAGATTCAATAACCAGAATTTATTTTCAATTTTATCGTGCTTTCGTTTTTTTTTTTTTAATATAAAGGGTAAAGAGTAAAAACCCTCTTCGGTCGTGAATGTCCCTGGGATTATACCTTGAAAGTTACCCTCCGAGGCACAAGTCCAGGCCTTGTTCCATAAGCAAGGATGTTTAGGGAAGACCAGCAGTCACACATGCATACCAGCTCCCCACCTCTGTACGCCACCGATGTTGTCCAGGGCCGATACAGCTTGGCACCAGTGAATTTGTAACCCATTTCTTAGCTGACTGGAGCAACATAAAATAAAGTATCTTGATCAAGAGCACAACACACTCCCCGGTGCAGGAATCGAACTCACTAACTGGTACTTGTAATCCCGACGCTCTAACCACTGAGCCATGCGCATTCATGGGTAGATTTTAGAGTAATGGAATTTGGAATAAAGATTTTTTGCCAACATAACATGTTTAGGACGAATGTTGACGTAATTTAGCCCCAGGTGACATCGTCTCCAGCTGGCGATACGACACGATCTGTGTCCTTATATTTTTGAACAAGGGTATCGAGCACACCACTCAGCTCAAAACAATATCTGTGTATCGTGATTTCGGGGTTATTTCCTTTCATCAGCACAGAATGTCCTAAACCAGGACTGCCATGTTATGTTGGCAAAATTCTTTACTCCAATGTGGTGTTTCTGAATATCTCTCGTTCTGAGATTTTAAAATAGTAATTTTTTAATGGAAATTTATTTTAAAATATATAGTTTGTTCAAATCACCACGTGACTGAGTAACTGTTAGCAACAATTTCCAGCTTATTCCATTATATATATGAGCCTCTTCATGATCACTCATCATGCTAGAAATAGCAACCTATTATTCCTCGATTCATATCCTTCATTTATTGAATAATAAAAGACACGTATTCACAAAATTAGCGCATTCCGCTATCTTTATGCTAGCGTTTTAGCACTCGTATAAATTCATAAATGATCACCTGCCACATCAATACTGCTGAAACCTAATGCTAGAGGCAAAAAATCACCACACAGCACTATCAAAGGACCTGGCCATTAACGTTTACAACAAGGATTCATTCATTTTGAGAGATATGCGAACGCTATAACTATGTATTAATTATTTATAATTATCACAACATTTTCAAATGAAACTTAATTTTAGACAATAATTTTATATTGAATTTATGAAGAAAATATGTAAGCATGTTAACATGTACGTGTAATTATTGCTTAATCAATTTGTTCAACGCACATAATGTAATTAATAGTGGGTGATGCGATAGTTATTGTATGATATAATCAGAACTAAATGTTTAATAATGCAATAAATTTCAACAAGAAGCGAAGCTCTTGGAATTTCAGGTTATCCATTCTTCTCACTTTATTCATTGCGTTTATGAGTAACATTATTAAAGTTCTGTATCAACTAATTTAATTCTATTATAACTGTGGTATCGTTATGATTTGTTTCTGTCCAATACTTGCGTCCATAATACCAGATGAATCCGAGATTTATGAATATAGCAAAGTAGATTTATATATTGATTTTTGAATTCATTTTGCATGAAAATCAGGTATTCAGTAATATCAGTGATTGTGTTATTAGTCTTTCCCATATATCGAGTCACGAGTTCGGTTCACGCATTTCCCAAATGACTACACACTTTTTGACGGGCCTCAAGGAAGGTGAAATACGACGAACGTTCCCTTGTATCACTTCTGCGGCGATATTCGTTTCCCTTCAATATAGTGCTTTTTAACACAACGTTTATGAAAAGATTTTTCCTCTAACACAGAAATCACAGCAGCAGGCCTTTCTACGATTTATATATTTTTAGTATGATACACAAATGACCATTTTGAATTGCAGGAATTTTGTAAATTGAAAGCCAACTATTAATAAAAACACGTATACTCATTCAGAAAGGTACACATTCGTGCAGCGGAAAATATTTTGGAAGCTTAAACAAACCACATCTAACTGATGCTAACTGAAATATAGACATGGCTGTGTGAGGGTAAATTTGCTTCTCAACCACATGGTTCCGGGTTCGGTCCCATTGCATGGAACCTTGGGTAAGTGTCTTCTACTACGGCATCAGGCAGACCAAAACCTTGTGAGTGGATTTGGTAGACGGAAACTGAAAGAAGACTGAAACTTAAATGTTACCCTTTTTGCTTGTTGCAAAATCAACGACTGTGGGTTCTCTTAAAATATGTACATTGCGAGCAGAGGCGAGCTATTAACATCTCTAGAAGACGAGGTGTCCAGTACCGATGAATAGCAAAAATAACACGCAAACAGAACTGGCCAGTTGATCCCGTCAATAGAAAATGGTAGGAGTTCACTCCCATGCTCGCAATTTATCGGATGTGACTGTGCATCATTAACCAGCTAGAGGAAATGTCCTCTTGGGGTTAAAGAATCGTAATAGAGTCCATTCCGACGGACAGCCATGTTAAGGTGGCTACGGATATTACTTATCGGTACAACTACTGCGATGATCTTTTAAGGAGATTTTATAACTAACGTTTTATATACAATTATTCGTCTTCATTGGTTATATAAGTTATTGTCCTCACCCTGAACTTATTTCCGTTTCCCTTATGCAAATGGACCTACTTTTGTGTGTCTTAGTATGTTTCCTGCTGATGATAAGGCAGAACAACTGCTGTGCTGTTGAGGTTTATTGAGGAAGAAACTTATACAAAGCTGCCTTCTTCTCTTCAGGCATTCATATTGCCTTTTACAGAATGATGCGTTAATCTTGATTTCTTTTCTGCTGAATACCCTCACTTTCTCATCTGGAAGTCGTACCCATTGCCACCAAGCGATTTCAACTAGAAACGGAGAGAGTTTAAATAAATAAATAAATAAAACTTTTGTGATGTATGTAAAATAATATATTTGAAATATCTTTATTTGTCTTTGTTGTTCAAGCACATGCCACTGAGTACTCTGCGTTATTTATCTTACCTCATATTCATTTACACAGAGAGATATACACACACACATACACACACATACACACACATACATATATCTATGTATATGTATATATATATATATATATATATATACATATATATATATATAGACATATACATAGATATATGTATGTGTGTATGTCTGTCTGTGTAAATGAATATGAGGTAAGATAAATAACGCAGAGTACCCAGTGGCATGTGCTTGAACAACAAAGACAAATAAAGATATTTCAAATATATTATTCTACATACATCACAAAATTTTTATTTATTTATTTATTATTTAATCTCTCTCCGTTTCTAGTTGAAATATATATATATATATATATATAATATATATATATATATATATATATATATACATACACACACGTGTAAATATATACATATACACATACAGACATATACGTATATATATATATATATATATATATATATTATATATATACACGTATATGTATGTATATATATATATATATATATATATATATATATATATATATATATATATTATATATATATATACACATATGGGCATTCGTCGTGACAAGACATACTTTTCATAGCTCCGGTCAAAGTCAGTAGCCAAAGAAGCATATTTCAACTCAAGCCAGCAGAAACTCTCCTTGTTTTTAGTCCCAGAACTTTTGAATTCTTCAATTCTATTATTCTACTCTTCTACTACCACCGGAGGATAAATTTATACAAATCTATATACAACCTGGAGAAAGAAAATTAAACCAAAACTAAACCCAAGACTAGTTCTAAAACTAGTCCCGTGAGTACAATTCTTTTTTCTTGATCTGTATTAAACACACCGCTCATCCTGATTTGTACTAAATACACTGAACTCTCCCACACACACTTAGATATAGCCACGCATTTCCGAATATATCGACACAAACTTTTCAACGGTGTATTCACTATTATACATTAAGCCATCAATTTAACTGACGTACAGTGTATAATACTGTCCCACTGAATATGGCCGATAATATTCAAAAACGCCACTGGGTTGAAAATGAAATCACTACACTGATAAACGCTTGGTACACTCACTACAACGAAGCAAATGTTTACAGTAAAATAGCTGAAAAATTAGCAAAACAATCCTTTCACAGATCTGTAAAACAGATCGAAAA
>NC_043004.1:82243101-82248101 GCF_006345805.1 Octopus sinensis | reverse complement strand
GATCTTACGCAATAAATATAATTCACGATATCTAAACTTACACTGGCCTCATGTAACAGTATGTACATACAGAAATACGTACATAGATACAAGCACACACACACACACACACACACACACACACACACACACACATATATATATATATATATGTATATATATATATTATATATTATTATATATATGCATGCATGCATGTATGTATATGTATACAGAAAGAGAAAGTTATAGAGGTACACATGGAGTTTATAGACCTATATATAAATATATCTATAGATATATAGGCATCTATCTAATAACCACCAATCTCTCTCTCTCACTCTCTCTTTCTATATATATATATATATATATATGTGTGTGTGTGTGTGTGTGTGTATGTGTGTGTGTGTATGATATATATATATATATACATATATATATATATATGTCTGTACATGGATGTATATGTATACATATGTGTATATATATATATATATGCTTATGCAAACAAATAGATAGATACATACATACATACATACATACATTGATAGCTAGAGATGATTATATACGTAAAAACTATATAACTTACTAATATATCATTTATATAATTACAAAGACGTACACAGACGCACTGAGAGATCCACACACAGAAACAGACACACACACACACACACATGCACACACATACACACACATACACTTAAAGATGAAAGAGAGTGTCAAATGGAGAGCTAGACGCAGATAAATAGAATGGCATACAAAATACGTTCATACATTAATAGATTATAATATATTTTAAGAGCGTTTACCCATATCGATATTTAGATATGATGAAGAAGATCAAAGATGCAGCAAAGTTGCAGCCTCTATTTCAATGGTTACAAACAACTTAAGATCCAGGATAATTATGGTATATTATAACTAGATAATTCATTTAATAAGAGAATTCTATGTAAGATCTCTACATTGACGTATGAGACTCGTGCTCTGATTGTGAATGGGGGAATATATTGGGTCATCCCATAAATAATGCGGTTTTTTTATACTTCTTTTATTTTTCAAAATTAAGAGGAACAAAGATAAAAATCTGGTGTGTTCAAGTCCAATGAATGCGATGCCCACTCAACGTCACAGTTGCTGCTGATCAGTCTCTCCTGAAATCGCTCTTTCAGCCAGGCTAGGGAGTCGTTTGATGCGTGGGAGTTGCCCCGTCTTCCTGGGACCACTGTTAATCTTGATCTATCACCCTGCGTTGTATTATTCAAAGATTTGTGGGTTCTGTTTCTTGGGGTGCACTCTGTATAAGTGGTGTATACTACAAGAACATTTCTGAGTGCTAGTTCAGACGTTTAGACAATGATATTGATTTCTAGAATGAGTACAAAAACAAAACACTCTTGCAGGTTCAGAAAGTCGATGCCAACTCTACCGACTTGTTAATTTGTTAATTCCTCAATAGGTGGAAGGCAAAGCTGCTCCTAGGTTGAATACGAACTCATAACTCATAACGCAACGAAATTTGTCACAATATTTTAGTGTGAGGGGAGACTAAAAAAAGTTAGATTGATTCTGATTTTCAAACACACATCTAAGAGTATAGGAAACAACCAATCAAATAGCTTTTATTATTTTCTGCTAATTTAATTGTTTTCGACGCCTGAAGATTTAAAAAAGAATCAGGATGTCTGCGGAATCTCAACAGAAATGTAAAGAAACACAACTAAAATTCACAAGTTATTCCAACCGATATTGTACCTACTCTGCTAATCAACCGACTTGAAACAGGATACAATAGTGTAACAAATTTATTAAACAAGAGTCATCTGTCGAAAATTCACCATTAACCTAGTTTAATAAATGGCGTTCGACTTCTGAAACATAAATTGTTTTACCTCAATTTCTAGCGTAGCGCAAATCATCTCGAAATAATAAGAAGTACCAGCTCTTCAATAAGTTAACTTACATATTACACGTGATCATGCTCTGCCTTTGATATTTAGGTGATTAAGCAAGGTGCCTATGTTCATTTTGGTTTTTGAGAATTTAGCTCACGATCGAGAGAAATTTTAGGCAAACGCACAGATAGATAGATAGATAGATAGATAGATAACTTTTTATTGTAGCCACACAGGGCTAAACACAGAATAAAAATGGACGAAATACAATGTAGAATTTTTCTTTTCGAGGTGGGATGGGTGGGGCAAAAAAAAAACAAAAAAGAACGTTTGATCAATAGGGATCTGTGGGTTGTGTGGTGTATAAAAAGCAATATATATATATATATAAGGTTCACAGTTTAGGTGTAGCCTTGGAAAGAAAAACCTACAAAAAAGACCAAGGTCACCTCAGGCAATTCGAAAAAGAACACATGAGTAAGTCGCCTTACTTCTCGTTGTCTCTTTTGGTTACAGATTTATGCTTAAAATAGTGTCGTCTTTCATACTGACCATTTTTGCTACTTTTACCCACTTTTTATTAAAACATTCGTTCGACAAAGCCTTCCTCTCTATTCTCATCCTCCTTTTCAAGTGGTACTTGAAAAAGTTGACGGGAGACTGACCAGAGAGGAAGGTGTTTGTTTGCAGTCCTTTCAAACGCGTCCACCACACACATTCTTTCGCCATAGCCATCAGCGTAACGAAAACCGTTTTCCCTTCCCGTTTTAAGGAAGGTGGTGGAATAATATTCACGATAGACTCGGCCGATAGGCGAGCCTGACCTACACGTGACAACAGCTGTTCGACGAAGGACCACAGCTCTGAAATATCTGGACACTGCACGAGTGCGTGCAGAACGGTTTCGTCGCTCTGACCGCATCTCGGGCAGGTCGGTCCGGTGATGGTTTTCGAACCGTGTCTGTAGCTCTTCTCTCGAACAGGTAGTGCGTCTCGATAGCACTGCCAAGCCAGGGATTTCTGGAAGTTATCCATAGGCCCCGGCCCGAACGTCGTCCTGAACAGGCGGGTTAGGAATTCCTCGTCGACGCCCAGGTTTGCTCCGAGTGTGTCGTCGGACCTCCCCTCCACTAGTCCTCTATAGAACGCTTTAGTCATTTGTAAGTTGCACAAGTTTGACCCCGGTCGGCAGAGCTGCTGTAGAGCTTGGCGACACTCTCGGTGCCAATCGCCCAGTTTCGGTCTCTTTTTGATCCACGTTTGCAGTTCGGTCAGTGAGACGAGCTGCGGGAAGTCGCGCCTCACAAACGGCGCCCACACCTGTTCACCGTCGTCGATGAATTTCCAGAGATGTCGCAGTCTCAGCGCATGCCTGCGCATCATCAACCACGCATGCCCAGTCCTCCATTCAACGGATGTTGACAGCAAATGGACTTCCTCACCATCGGAACGCCACCCTCCCACAGGAAGCGGAAGAGTATGCGTTCCAGTTTGGTGATGGTGGCGTCGGGACAAGGTACGACGGTCAGGCGGTAATCGATGACGGATGCGATGTACGCGTTCGCCACCTCCGCCCGCCTTTTAGAGACAGCTTTCTCTCGGCCCATGTTTGGCTGAGAGCGACCACTCTACTCGTGATCTCGTCCCAATTCTTATCCATTTGGAGGTCCGGACTGAACCAGACCCCGAGCAATTTAACCGGTCCGTCCGTCCAGCGTCCCACTACTGAGCCGCAGTCGGACGGCATGGGCTTGCTTCTCCAGGTGCCGAGTAGCAAACCCACTGACTTTTCCGGGTTAATCTTTGCTCCCGTCACCGTTTCGTATTTTCTTAGTGTCTCGCCTATCATCTTGATGTGTTTGTCGCTCGACACTATGACGGTGACATCGTCCGCATATGCCGACACGCTCGTCCCGCAACCCAGTTCCCGTGGGATGCCCCTCAGTGTCGCCAGCTTCCGCAGTAGCGGCTCGAGAGTCAATACATACAGAAGCGCCGACATACAGAAGCGGACCGAACGCGTGATGTCAAACGGTTTCGACAGGTGACCGTTCACCCGAATCACCGATCGGATGCCGCTATACAAGGCAGCGATCCAACCGCGGAAGACGGGATCGAAGCCAGCCGCCCTGAGGACGGCCGCCAAGTACCGATGGTCGACCCTATCGAAAGCTTTAGACTGATCCAAATTTATCAGCGCCCCACCCATGCCAGGATCCTTAACTACCCTGTCCACAATGTAGCGCATCAGATGGAGGTTGTCATGTATGGTTCTGCCCGGCACGGCGCATGTTTGCGCCCTGTCGACCAGTTTACCAATGACAAGCGCCAACCTCTCGGCTATTACTTTGGCCAAAATTTTCAAATCTGCGTTGAGCAGAGTGATGGGCCTGAAATTATCTATAAAATTCCCTTTGTTTGAGTCTTTCTTCAGCAACGTCACTGCACCTCGGCTCACGAAACCGGGGATTCTCCCGTTTTGCTGCCAGTTGCAGTAGACTGATGCCAAGAGGTCGCCAAACAAGTCTGGCATTCGATAATACAGCTCGTAGGGTAAACCATCCAATCCAGGCGACTTATCCCTCGCGCAGCCCGCCATCGCATCCCACACGTCAGCGGCTGTGATGGGACTTTCACAACACTCCGCTTCTCTTGCCGAGAGCCGCGGCAGGTCGGTCAGGTAGGCACTGAAATCCATCCCGCGTTCCGACCCACCACTCGCACCAAACAGTCGAGCAAAGTGCTGTTGAAAGGCCTCACACATCCTTTCGGGTTCGAGTAAACTGCATCCCTGTTGATCTATTAGAGACCGAATGGTTGATCTGTTGCCACGCTGCGCCTCCGCTACCCGGGCCTCTCGCGCAGCTTCAATCCCTTCGTTCCTTAAGGCACGCATTTTAGCTCTGACGACGCAACCTTCGTGCTTGGCGTTGAGGTGTTGGTCGAGGGCCATCCTCGCAGCCAGCATGTTGGTTGCGCTGCCAGTGGTAAGTGCCTCTTCTAGTTTCTTAACTAAGTCTCCCTATACTCTATTTCGTTATATCGCTAATTCCTTGCTAAACCTAATTGATTCCGATTTTATTGCCATTTTCAGGGCGTACCACCAGCGGTTGTTAACGACCGCTC
>NC_043004.1:82235601-82238101 GCF_006345805.1 Octopus sinensis | reverse complement strand
CAAATACACAAACACAAACACACATATATATATATACACATGTACATACATACATATATATACATAGTATGTATATGCATATGTCTATAAGTATATATGAATATGTATACGTATAGGGTACGGTGAGTAAACTGACGTCTAAATTACGCAAAAATGAAAATAGCACTTACATCTCATTTTAACAGACATGTTTACCAAAATTACATAAAAATATCTTGAAATACTAAAGAGTGAATTTATTCAATAAAATCACAAGAGGATGTTGACTGGGTGTTTAATTATTATTATTTTTATGTTTTTATTATCATTATTATTATTGTTGTTGTTGTTGTTGTTGTTTATGTTGTTGTTCTTATTATTATTGTTGTTATTATTATTATTATTATTATTATTATTATTATATTATTATTATTATTATTATATTATTATTATTATTCCGAGTTCGATTCCAGGCAGTGACCTGAATAATAATAATAATAATAATAATAATAATAACAATAATAATAATAATAATAATAATAATAGTAGTAGTAATAATAATAATAATAATAACATCGAAAAATGCCTTAGCAATGAGAACCCAGGTTCGAAATTTCCTCAGGAGACCTGATGAATGCTGGGTGGTGTAACAGCTGAAACGTCGTGTTAACAACAAACAAGATGAGGACAAATATCCATCAAATGTAAATAATGTAAATAATGTTCACCCAGTTATATCTCAGAAATATTTCTGCAATGAATAACTCTTTACACGAATGGACTCTCGAGTCCAATGAATGAGTGTAATATGAAATTCTTATTTTATGTCGGCGAGTCGCAGAGTCGTTTGCACGCTGGGCAAAACGCTTGGCGGCATTTCGTCCGTCTTTACGTTCTGAGTTCAAATTCCGCCGGGATCGACTTTGCCTTTCATTCTTTCGGGGTTGATAAAATAAGTACCAGTTGAGCACTGGGGGTCGATGTGATCGACCTCCGCTCATCCCTGAACTTGCAGGCCTTGCGCGAAAATTTTGAAGCTTCATTGAATGTCTTTTTCAGGAGATGATATTAAATTAGTCATGGCCTGGGGCCAAAATCCAACTGAAACGTATGTGTGTATTTGTGTGTATATTTGTGTGTGTATTGTGTGTGTGCGCGTGTGTGTGTGTGTGTGTGTGTGCATTTTGGAATTTAATTGAAAAAATATATATTTCGTCCCTTTTTCTAGCGTATCAGGACGCCAGCTAAAGGTTCCTATGTACGATGATTAAACACCCGACACCGTATAGAGGAAAACCTGGTCATCGACCGGTATTCTATCCACCCGACTACTCGATATTACAACAAATAGACTATTCGCTACATAACAGTTTAATCTGTTTGGATATGCAAGCTTTAAGATTATTTTACTTGAGAATTATTCAAATTTTTTTTTACTCAAAACAAACACTAAATACCCGGTTCTACATATAAACACATTCCATCATACACACACAAACATACACACACACACACAGGCACACACACACGCACGCACACAAAATGAATACTCGTAAAAGTTTATTCGACAATTGGAAAATAAACAATGGAAGTAATTTTAGGAAAATTATTATTATTATTATTATTATTATTATATTATTATTATTATTATTATTATTATTATTATCATTATTATTATTATTATCATCATCATCATCATCATTGTTGTTGTTGTTGTTTTTATTGTTATTATTATTATTATTATTATTATTATTATCATTGTTATTATTATTGTCATTGTTGTTATTATTATTAATATTATTATCATTATTGTTATTATTATTATTATTATTATTAACCTAGCGCGAGTTCTTTATTTGTGAACGGCGTCTGAAATGTAACTAATAATCAGAAATTAAACGTGGAGAAAGAAACTTAGGTATTGCATAGCAAAAACTATATTTTCGACATGATGTATGGTCGTAATATACACACCCTCACACAAACACAAATATACACACCCGCACACAAACACATTCATACGCACAGACTTACACACGCATACATAGAATCTCGCGCACACTTATGTATTGCAAAATATTTATAACATATTTTATTCACTTAGCTTTACATGTTTACACTTTTATCGCCGTCGTAGTATTCTCTATTTGAGGCAATGGATTGTTCCAGACGCATTTTCCACTGTTCGAAGCAATGCTGGAACAGTTATGCCATTTAACGCCTCTTTTACTCTTTTACTTGTTTCAGTCATTTGACTGCGGCCATGCTGGAGCACCGCCTTTAGTCGAGCAAATCGACCCCGGGACTAATTCTTTGTAAGCCTAGTACTTATTCTATCGGTCTCTTTTGCCGAACCGCTAGGTGACGGGGACGTAAACACACCAGCATCGGTTGTCAAGCAATGCTAGGGGGACAACCACAGACTCACAAACATATACACACACACACACACACATATATATATATATATAATATATATATATATATATATATATACATATATACGACAGGCTTCTTTCAG
>NC_043004.1:82203101-82225601 GCF_006345805.1 Octopus sinensis | reverse complement strand
AGCATTGAGCTCTGTTTTTAGTATTGATCTAACTCGTCTATAATATCTTTTTTTATTTTCTCTTTCATTTGTGTGTGTTGTGTCTTATCTAGTTCATGGATTCCTAAGTATTTGTAAGTTGGCTTTGGTCTAATTCTTTTATTTCATTGGTTTTATCTAGTGTGATGTTACTCTTAACTAGTTTTCCTCTTTTCATGGTTACTTTGGCGCATTTTTCTAATCCAAATTTCATATCTATTTCTTTGGTAAATCCATGAACTGTCTTTAATAGTGTTTCCAGCTGTTTGTCATTTGCAGCGTATAATTTTAGGTCATCCATATATAAAAGGTGGCTGATCGTTTTGCCGTAACATTTATATCCGCATCCAGTTCTATTTAGCATATCAGATAGAGGTGACAGTGCCAAGCAGAAAAGGAGTGGAGAGAGCGTGTCTCCCTGGAATATTCCTCTTCTAATGGGATGTTTTTGGTTTTCATGAGTCCCTCTTTTGTTTGGAGGTGTAGGACTGTTTGCCATTTATTCATAGGTGCTCTATGAATTTTATGATTGTTGGTGCTACTTTGTTAATGGCTAGTGTTTCGAGGATCCATGTGGGGGATGCTATCAACGCCTTTTTTGTAGTCAATCCAGGCCATACTGAGGCCTTTCTTCTTTCTGTGGCTGTCTTCAGTTACAGCTTTATTAATCATTAGTTGATCTTTACAGCCATATGAGCCTTTGCGGCATCCTTTCTCTTTCTGGGAACAGTTTGTTTTCGTCCAGGTGCTTGTTCAGCCTTTGCGATATCACTGCAGTAAATGCCTTGAACATAGTAGGGAGGCAGGTTATTGGTCTGTAGTTTTCTGGTTTTGCTGTTTCATTTGATTTGGGAATTAAGATGGTTTTCCCCTTCGTGAGCCATTCAGGCATTGTCTCTGGCTCTGCTAGCATGGTGTTAAAGTTTTCAGCCAGCTTTTTGTGCATTCCTGTTAGATATTTCAACCAGAAGTTGGGGATCTTGTCATGCCCAGGTGCCTTCCAGTTGCTTAGTCTTTGCAGTGCCTGGGTGACCTCTTCAGTTGTTATGGGGGGTCCAAAGTTGTTCAGATGCCGAGTTGAGTTTGTTATTTTGATACTCCTTTTTTTTGGCTGTTCGTTCGCCGACCATATTTCTCTCCAGAATTCTTCCAATTCTTCTGCCGTTGGTGCTGCAGTGACTTCTATTTTATTTTTTCCCAGTTTTGGTAGAACTTTTTGGGGTTGGAGTTGAACTTTTGTTCTGTTCAAAGAAGCGTTGGCGTTTCTCGTACCGGCGGATCCTTTGAACTTTGGCAAGGATATCTTGCTTCAGCTTTTCTTTTATCTCCGGCAAATCTTTTTCTGTGATGTTATATTTGCGGAGCATTTTTGTTCTCTTTTTGTTGCTCAGTAGCGTTGATTGTTTGCTGATTTCATTAAGAATCGACAGGTCTTTTCTAATTTTTTTAATTTTGTTTTGGATGTTATTTTATCCACAGGGTTTGTTGGGTGGTGGTACTCCTGTTTGGGGGTTGGGTTGGTGAGTATCCAGCTTTCTTTTGTGGCTGCAGTGGCTGTGCGTATATCAAGTCATTTAGTTCAGTGATATCACTTTTTTTTTGTTTCAGTGGCTAGTTCAGTGACGGCTAGGTTTATGCTGTTTATAATGGTGTTGTTATTTCGTTTATTTTTATTCTTGGGAGGTATGGTCGGTGTCCATTTTGGGCTCTGTGGTTTTCAGTTCTTTGATTATTTTATTTTTATATTATCATAATCATTAGGCTCCCCTTCGTTGTTTACATCGTGTTTGTTGGGAATGTTGCGTTTGTCTTCGTGTTTTACAGTTTCAGTGTTTATATTATTGGGCATTGTTGTGTGGTTCTATCTACATTTCCTGTGTGTATTTTTTTCTTTTAAATGTTCTATTTCTATTTCTGATATTTTTTTGGCTTTGAGAATGTATCTTCGTACGTTAGCTAATTTATTAGGGTTCATTGCTGTATCCAAGTCTACATATCTATTATTTTCCTTCCATATTTTATATGTATGTGTTGTTATATTTTCATTTTTTGGGTAGAGCATTGCTGTGAAGTATGCGTGTAAGATAGAAATGTATTCCTCACGTGTCCATTTACGTCTTTTGGGTTTTATTTGCGGGACATGAGGTACAACGTCCGGCCCATTATTTTGACGGTCGTTATTTTCGTAGGGTACCGGTCCGTTTATTTCTGTTGTCACATTATTTCGCACGTGTAGTTTTTCGTACATTTATTATTATTATTAATAAACATTTATTATTATTATTATTATTATTATTATTATCATTATTATTATTATTATCATTATTATTATTATTATTATTTCTCCTTATCATAAGTTTTTGGGAGCTCCTGGAGTCTTGCATGCGTAGCGGCCTTGCTACCTGCAACCTATGGTACCATACTAACCATTCTTTTCCGCTGTCTAATACTTTCCTGATTATTCTGGCCGTACCAGGGCGGCAAAGCTTTTGTAACAATTCTACGGGGCACTCTATTCCAATTTACTTTATATTTCTTTCGATGCCTTCTGATACAGTTCCCAAAGACCCAACAATAATTGGCACTATCTTCATCTTCTTCATTTTCCATAGCCGGGCTATTTCGTAATTAAGAGGGTTGTATTTATCTATTTTTACGCCTTCTTTCTTCATTCTACGTGGGTTGGAGGGGCATGCAACGTCAACTGTACAGCACACGTGGTGCATCTTGTCGATCACCACTAGGTCTGGTCTGTTATGCTCTAGCACCTGATCTGTTTGGATTGGGAAATCCCAGAGGATTTGTTAGTCTCCGACTCCGCCACTCCCTGCACTCATACCACCTCCTCTTACCTCTCTCTAGCTCTCACTTTTCGCAGTTTCCAATGTAGCACTCGCTATTTAATCGCGTCGCCACAACTTGTAGTAGTTTTGGACAAGTCTAGAGCATTCTTTTGTGATATGAGCAATGTTTTTCATCCACTCTATTACAGATGCGACACAGTAGAGACACTGGCTCATTCCAAATGTTGACCCTCCAGTTCATGGCCAAAGCACAATCTTGTGCAACCAGTATAATGCTTTCGATCTTATCTTCTTTTTTTAGTGTTCCTTTCTTCAGCCAATCCTACCTATTTTTCCAGCAACTTCTGGTGTGACTACATAAAATTGATTGTGCAATTCTTCTTTATGTCCTGTTTGTACTTCTTCCTTTGTTTTCCCTTTTTTCGCTATTTTCAATACTCCCTCATTCCTAACTAACGCTAGCAAGGTTTTCTTACTTTAGGCTAGATATCTCATTAAGCACTCGAGTTCGATATGCGTGCAGTTTTCCACTTATCTGCTTCCTTCTTCTGTTTGCTCTCTTCACGTAAAGGAGATCAGTGTCTGCACGTGGGTGATGGAATCCATGCATCATTAGCAGCTTTCTTGATTTCATGTCCAACTCCTTTAGCTCTTACTCTGACCACTTCAGGATTCCAACGCCATACCCAACTACTGCGATTGAGCGCGAATTTATTGCCGAAATTATGTTTCCTTTCAATCAGTTTTAAAGCCAATGTTTTTCTCACCCACCTACATGTCGCTGTGTTTTAATATTATTATTATTATTATTATTATTATTGTTGTTGTTGTTGCTATTATTGTTCGGTAGTTTTATTTTTAGAGCGTGCTTTCACTTCACTACTGAGCGCGGCTCTGTGTGCCTTGAGTAGGTGTTGTGGTTTGCTGTGATGCTCTGATGGTTATTGTATTGAAAGTGTTTTGCGTACAATGTGTGCAGTGCCCAGTAGTGCAATTTTCTGTATCTTATATATAATTGTAAGTCCTGGTGTTTTTGTTATGTATTTGTCTGAATATTTTTTTATCATACCTAATGCACCTACTATGATAGGAATTGTTTCCCTTTTTAGATTCCACATTCGAGTTACCTCTATTTCCAGGTCTTTGTATTTTGAAAGTTTCTCCATTTCTTTTAGAGAAACGGTATCATCTGCTGGTATTGATACATCAATTAGAAAGCATTTTTTTCTTTATGATCTCTGACAACTATATCTGGTCTGTTGGCCTTAATTTATCTATGTGTGTGTATTGGCATATCCTAGATTATGGTTGCTTTCTCGTTTTCTGTCACTTTTTCTGGTGTGTGCATATACAATCTTTTTTCTGTTGTTATTCGGCTCGAATCTATAGTATCTATAGACTGTTGTCATAATAATAATAATAATAATAATAATAATAATAATAATAATAATAATAATAATAAAGATAATAATGTTTGGTTTGCTTCCTTTTCTCCTTTCTCTTCCACTACAGCGACAATTACTTTATTCCATTGTTCTTCGACTTATTCACCTCAACATTCCCCTAAACTCTTCCACCTCCTTTCCACCACACTCACCCACCTCCTGTTTTTCTCCTTCTTTTCTTCTTCTCCTTTTCGTTCTACTTCTTTTTCATCATATTCATTATTCTTCACCGGCACCTCTTCACTTAAATTCTATTCTTAAAAGCCCCTCCAAACAATTCTTCTCTATTAAAGAATCTGCAATACAAAACCATTCACTCTCCAATTAATTAATTTTTAATAAAAACCTTTTACTTTGTAATGAATATTTAAAATCTGCAATGAATTAAATCAATTAAATTTTTCTCTTAATGAATATTCAAACAGTTTATTAGACCAAATAATTTAACAATGTGCATACAAATTCACAATCGTATATGCACCAGAATAAAATATCATGAAGGAGCAGAACAAACTACGCATAGAATATGAAGGAAATTTTGACTTTTATCAAAAACTGTTTTGTATACATTCTGGAATATATGTGCGCAGCTGTGTGGTAAGAAGTTTGCTGCCCTGCCACATGGTCCCGGTTTCAGTTCCATACTTTGCACAAGTGTCTTCTACTATAGATTCTAGCTGAGCGTAACCTTATGAGTGAATTAGGTAGATGGAAAATGAAAGAAGCCCGTTGTATGTATGTATGTGTTTCTTATTTTTTCATTGCCCAAAGGGGCTAAACATAGAGGGGACAAACAAGGACTGACAAAAGGATTAAGTCGATTACATCGACCCCAGTGCGTAACTGATACTTAATCTATCGACCCCGAAAGGATGAAAGGCAAAGTCGACCTCGGTGGAATTTGAACACAGAACGTAACGACAGACGAAATACCTATTTCTTTACTACCCACAAGGGGATAAATACAGAGGGGACAAACAAGGACAGACAAACGGATTAAGTCGATTACATCGACCCCAGTGCGTAACTGGTACTTTATTTATCGACCCCGAAAGGGATGAAAGACAAAGTCGACCTCGGCGGAATTTGAACTCAGAACGTAACGGCTGACGAAATACCGCTAAACATTCCGACCGGCGTGCTAACGTTTCTGCCAGCTCGCCGCCTGATGTGTGTGTTTCTGTTTCTTTGTATCTGTGTTGGTCTCCCACCACTACTTGAAAATGGGTGTTGGTTTGTTTACGTCCCCGTAACTTAGCCTTAGCCGTCCGGCAAACAGACTGATATATATTACTACAGGTCTTTAAAAAAATAAGTACCGGAGTCGATTCATTCGATGAAGAGTTCTTCAAGGTAGTGCCCCAGCATGGCCTCAGCCTAATGACTGAAATAAAAATAAAGATATATATAGTTATTTACTTAGTTGCTTGGATATTTAACCAATTGACTAGCAATAAAGAAATGATCTAACCTGTGCGTGTGTTGTTATTACTACCGTGGGTAATAATTAATAACACACGCAACAAGATTTGTTTCAACACAGAGATTTACATCAAGTATCTTGCAAACCCAATACAGAATGTACAGAATAAAGTGTGTACATATATATATATATATATACATATATATATATATATATATATTATATATATATATATATATGTGTGTGTGTGTGTGTGTGTGTGTGTATATATGTATATATACGTATATATGTGTATATATATATACATATATATATGTATATATATATATGTATATATATATGTATATATATGTATATATATATATATATGTATATATATATATGTATATATATATATATGTATATATATATGTATATATATATCTATCTATATATATATATATATATGTATGTATATATATATATATATATATATATATATATATATATATATATATATATATATAATATATATATATATATATACGGGTGTGTATGATTGTGTATAGATGAATATATGATACAGAGAAATTTCAACTTTGATTTTCACGTTTTATTTACAATCTTATAATAATATAAGATAATATAATATTAAATGTCATTTCTGGTTGAAGTAGTATCTTCATGCATTAAACTATGCAAATCTTCAGGTTCATGTAGTAGTGGTGACAGTTATGTTTTACAAATTGTAAATTGTAACACATTTCATTATCTTATCTTATCTTATCTTATATTATTATAAGATTTTAAATATAACGTGAAAATCAAAGTTGGAATTTCTTTGAGTAATATAATGACTGTGTATGTGCTTGTGTCTTAGTGTCTGCGTTTGCCCCCCACCACAGTTTGATACCCGGTGTTGATGCGCTTACGTCCCCGTAACTTAGCAATATGTCAAAACAGAAGTGATAAAATAAGTACCCGGGTTTCAAAAATAAGTACCGGGTTCGATTCGTTCGACTAAAATTTTCAAGGCGGTGTCCCAGTATGGCTGCAGTCTGAAACGAGTAAAAAGCAAATGAAAGATGCATACAATATCAGATATGCGCAGGTGCGTGTGCGCACGCGAGTGTGTGTCTGAGGGGGTCGATATTCAGCGAGACAAAGTTTGCATTTTCTTTTTCCTGTAGCTACTTAACAACAACTAAGAAGTTCCAAAAAATATGTAGAAGCAGAATATTTAGCAAACAATGTAACACACAGAATAACAGTTTTGTATGCGATAATTTGCAAATATTGATACAAACATGCACAAACAGTGAAATTAAAGGAGAACAGAAACATTTAAGGTAAAAGTTAAGTCATGCAGAAATTTGAGATATTCAGAGGTAATATTTTATTGAGAAAATATTATTTCTTTCTAACATCACGGTAAAAATTGTTTCGATAAATGTATGCTGTGAGATCAAAATCACCTGTTCTGAATTAGAAGCCTTATTTTTTTTTTTTTTTTAGACTCGTATACATTGAGTGTATTTATGATTCAAGAAAACACAGCCGTGACTATTCCACTGTTAGTGTAGATAAGAAAACTGCTTCCCAACCACATGGTTCCGGGTTCAAAAAGCCGACATTCTGGGCATAAATAAATGGGCGCAGTTTTAACATACAAGAAGTGGAATAGAGCCGGACACAATATGAGGTAAAATACCAAGGAAAACAATTGGGTCGAGAGTATTTTCGTTATAGGTAGTAGGAAATTCTGCCAGTTCGAAAAGGTAGCGACCATTATAGCTGTGGTAGAGCAAGCTAAGAATGGAGAGCATATTTCTAGAATAATAAACTCTGAATTGTATCTGTGAGTGACATTCAGTCAAGAGATCTTACTGAGGATTCGATCCACGATGTCTGTGTCCAGAGCAGCAGCAGTCTCCTAAATGTTGATGGCAGTAGTACATTATGTGTCTTACGTGGGTTTCGTAGAGAGCGAGCTTTTGTTGATGGCTGTAGTGTTTTGATTATGTGAATCTTAATTGTAAGTGATATGATTACTCTAGTGAAAATATAGACATGGCATAAACATTAACGCTTTCACATTCACTTCGCAATGCCCTTTCAAAATATAGCTTCGAAGTTTATTTTCTTAACGCAGCCTTTCAACACGGACAGCTGCATCATGTAAGTTAAGAACTTTCATTTAATGACAGACGGAGTTTCTGCGTTTCGTCTCATTTTCCATATACCCCAAGTCGAAAGATCGTAACTTGTTTGTCATCGTATTGCATATATGCATTTCTTATTTCTGCTTTTGTTATCAAGTTCTGACATATTTTTCCAAAATTATTAACTGTCAGACACAAAATTGCTATCTTGACTTATGCATAACACAGTTTCCTTTGACGCCAAATACGGATTGTCAAAAATTTTGAGATGTAATTTCCATAATATATAACGCTTTGTTCCATTACACACACACACACACACACACACACACACTGATACATATACACATATTTAGCTATATATGCAAACATATATACATAGTATACACACACATAAACTTGTACATACATACATGTATATATATATATATATATATATATATATTATATATATATATATATATATATATATATATATATACATAGAGAGATATATATTATATATATATATATTCTATTAAGGAGTTAAATCTCGCTTTAATAGTTGTTTAACCTCCGAGAGCATTTAAGCTTCTAAAAGCAATTTGACAAAACAGAAAGAAAATACTACCGAAAATAACTGAAACATTAACACGCAAGATGTATAGGTTCCTTTTTTATTGCTGAGCTCGCTATATTTTATGTCCCGTACACCACTAATGCTTTTAATGGTGTAACTGATGGAATGAATATGTGATGTCCTCTGGTGGCCAGTTAGTGTCAGGGAGAAATTGATTTCTACACAATATTTAACAGGATAAGAAGTTTGGATTTGAAATCGAGGAACGAAGATGATACATAGAATATATATATTTAGGGTTTTTTTCTCTTTACTTATATATTACGAAGATTTTAACATTTCTAGTATTAGGTAGTTACGTATGAGACTATTTCATTCTTATTAGAAATTCTCAGCATGACATAACCCAAGGTACACAAATTGATCTAATTTTAAATTTTACGAAGCGAAGCATTTTTATAGTTGGAAAATAAATCTTTAACTTAATAGCTGGGAAATATTTCTGAGATGGGAACCACGAAAGCAACCTTTCATTCATTCAATCTGAGCAAAGGGCCTAGAAAGTGTAAGGACAATTCATATATTGCTCATACATACATACATACATACATACATACATACATACATACATACATACATACATACATACATTATGGCTGCCCCCTTGTTATCGAGTATGGCCATTGCACGAAGCTTAACTGTTACTGGTGCTGTGATCGAATGTGACTTTTTAGCCCAGCCAAAGATCTACAATGTCTTGTACAGAATTGGCAACTAAAACCTTTACCGGTAATAGCTGACTGTAGTTATAACTGGGCTTCATACATACATACATACATACATACATACATACATACATACATACATGCAAACCATTGTGAAACAAATAATATCATCACAGCAGATCAAGCAGCTGGAAAGAAAGGAGTCTGAGTACGTACCGAGAAATTTATAACCAACAAAACTGTGATATCAGAGGTGCGAGAGCATAAGAGGAACCTAGTTGTAATGTGGCTAGAGTACAAGAAACCCTTGAATCTGTCCCCCACTCATGGACGCTAGAAGCCCTTCGATATGCTAAAGTTCCAGTGAGCATAATCAAAACCATAACTTACCTGACTTCATCGTGGGACACCATCTTGAAATTAAACACAAAGAGTGGCTATATTATCACCCATAGAATACAGTATTGCAAAGGCATATTCCAAGGAGACAGCCTCTCTCTGATGTTGATTATACTTTCTGTAAACAACCTTGTATTCATGTTAAGGAAGTATGATATATATCTCACTGGTTCACAAGGAATCAGAAATACGAAAATTACACACTGTATCTTTGTGGATGTCTTAAAACTTTATGCAAAGAATATGCATGAGCTGAAAAAGAGCCTTGACCTAGTTACAACATTCTCAAAGGATGTGGGGTTGGAGTTTGCTCAGCGTAAATGTTGTTATATGGTTGTGAAAAGGGGTAAAAACTGTAAACCAGATTAGCAGCATCTCCATCAATGATTTCACCGTTTCCCCTATATCTGACGAGCAATGTTACAGGTAACTAGGGGTAGATGAAACTATATCTTACAATGGCACCTGTAGCAAAACATGTGTCTTTAAAGAACATTACGGCCGAATAAAGAAAATTTGGACCTCAGAGCTCTCTGAATTCAATAAAACAGTGGCTCACAGTGTTTGCAGTGCTAGTACTCATACCAACATTTCAGTTGCTTGATTGAACGCTTGATGAGATCCGAGCCATTGGTGTGAAAATCCGAAAACTACAAAACAAGCACACAATTTCCAGATTAGAAAAACCGAAAACAAAGCGGCGGAGGCTTAACATCGATCCAAAATCCTTTGAATGCCGTACCATATCCCTTCGGACATATCATTTAACGACCCAAGTGTCGAAGTGCATCCCTTGAGCAAGTTTGCATACATGAGGCTGATTACATCATAAGACTTGGAAGACAGGGCCTTGAGCAACATTCCTTGTCTGATAACCTTAAATATCTGCCCAAAGAAGTCGCATGACTACCGCAAGGTATCATTAGATGAATGAGTATATATGAGCATAAGACTATCCATGGGTATGTTAGTAGAAAGCTCTGTGATGATAATAACATTGATCATCAATGCAGCCTGTCATGGACCAATAGCTGGATTACTACTTCCCACTTTGAAGGGTATGCGCTTACAATCCAGGAATAGGAGGTATCAACCAAATACCTGACGAACAAAAGAGATAGAGATGCAGGAAAAGCAGTAAAATGTGACAACCGATGCAGACTTTGTGTAGTTAACACCACGTCATAAGCAGTTGTCCGAAAATGTTACCACGGTATTATCTATCGATAAGACATGATGTTGTAGCAAGGACACTCTATAATGAAATCCGTCGGAAGGATAACTCCGTGGACAAAGAAATAAAACCCACAGTATGAGAGAATCCAGGAAAGAGAAACTGTTTACAGTTGTAGAAATTAGCTGCCCACTGGATGTTAACAAGATCATTGAATATTAACATAAGGCTGAAGATCTGTGAAAAATAGAATACCTACGCTGAACTATTGAGAAATCTGCAGTTACTCTATCCAGATTACAAGTTCAGGTTTATACTTGTAAGTATTGGGGACCTGAGATATGTAACACACTGCCTAAATACAAGTCTTAAGAAATTAGGCTTCTAAAAACCAGAAAGGAGAAAGCTAATTCGAAGACTACAGATCCAATCCATCAATGGAACTGTAAAAATCTGTAAAAACTTTTCAGAAGTTTAGCATTTAAATATATGAGCATGTATGTATGTATGTATGTATGTATGTATGTATGTATGTATGTATGTATGTATGTATGTATGTATGTATGTACGTATGTATACCACTTAGATAACTTAGATATGTTTCGACCAAAGATTGGTCCAGGCCATGTCTAACTTAATAGCACCACCTGATAGGATTATTCGAATCCTGTTTAAGTCAAGTTTTGTTCAAGTAGTGAGTTCTTGTTGGGTGAGTTGTATCAAGTTTTGTTCAAGTAGTGAGTTGTATCCAATTATGGGTGGCTTATCTGGTACGCTAAAGATTCTTTCAATAGCGTATTTAAACATCACGTGACGTTAAAGCTGATGTTGAGGGAAATGATGTTTGGTAGAAGATTGACAGAGGGTGATGAGATTAGAGAATCTTTTGAAGACCACAATAATAATTTATTGTCTTATTTGCGTCCTGAAGACAGTAAATAACACAGCACAAATAAATCAAATCTAACTTGGAGTTGAACGATGCGAGCATTAGTTCTTCATTTATCTTGCACTGGTATGCTTTCCGTTTCCGATTTGCGGAAGTTGATGCACAGTGATAACAAATTAAAAAACTCATTAAGTCCCTACTTGTATGTGAGTGTACGCATATTTTTTATATATTTTGCTTCAATATATTCATTACTAAATTTGCATACGTTGAGGCTACCTTAATTTCCATTGCCATTCTAAATTTTTGCTTATCTATTGTTTCATAAAGATTTCTCAAGGATTGCTTTGTAGAATAATTTAAAGCCCTAGGAGGCGCAATGGCCCAGTGGTTAGGGCAGCGGACTCGCGGTCATAGGATCGCGGTTTCGATTCCCAGACCGGGCGTTGAGAGTGTTTATTGAGCGAAAACACCTAAAGCTCCACGAGGCTCCGGCAGGGGATGGTGGTGATCCCTGCTGTACTCTTTCACCACAACTTTCTCTCACTCTTACTTCCTGTTTCTGTTGTACCTGTATTTCAAAGGGCCGGCCTGTCACTCTCTGTGTCACGCTGAATATCCCCGAGAACTACGTTAAGGGTACACGTGTCTGTGGAGTGCTCGGCCACTTACACGTTAATTTAACGAGTAGGCTGTTCCGTTGATTCGGATCAACCGGAACCCTCGTCGTCGTAACCGACGGAGTGCTTCCAATTTAAAGCCCTTCACTGTTATATAGATTTCCTGTGCAATTTGGCAAGTCATGAGTACATTTGTTAAACCAAAAAATGTAAAGCTTTTATTCCAAATGTATGCTGCAACATCGAATGCAACTACTAAGGTGTCTATATTTACTGCATATGGAAGGTAATTTGTCGTCTGATGTATCTGTCTATATGCTTCAGTAATGTATCCAAAAAATATATGAAAAATATGTGGAATTATAACATCCACTGATTTTGGTTCAGGAATTGGAATTCCTCCTGGACAAGTACATTCTATCTGCTTTTCATCGAGTTTCCAATGTTGGTAGTGCAGGGCTTGGAATTTTCCAGCATTAAACTAGTTGTTATTTTCCTCAGCCCACCTGGATATTGCGTCCAACTCATGTTGTAGATGCACAACGTCTCCTGGGTCCTTTATAACCCCGAAATATTGAATACATTAATCCACATATTTGTTTTCTTGTGATTTACCTTGTATTTAATTCGCACTGTTTTGGCCTTACCCACGGTCTTTGGCCTTGTCGGTCGGTTGGTTGGCTGCTTTGTCGGTTGGTTGCTTTGTCGGTTAGTTGGTTGGCTGGTTTGTCGGTCGGTCGGTTGGTTGGTTTGTCGGTTGGGTGGTTGGTTAGTTTGTCTGTTGGTTGGTTGGTTGTTGGTTGGTTTGTCGGTCGGTTGGTTGGTTGGTTTGTCGGTTGGGTGGTTGGTTAGTTTGTCTGTTGGTTGGTTGGTTGGTTGGTTTGTCGGTCGGTCGGTTGGTTGGTTTGTCGGTTGGGTGGTTGGTTAGTTTGTCTGTTGGTTGGTTGGTTGGTTGGTTTGTCGGTCGGTCGGTTGGTTGGTTGGTTGGTTTGTCGGTCGATTGGTTGGTTGGTTGGCTGGTTTGTCGGTCGGTCGGTTGATTGGTTGGTTGGTTGGTTGTTTCTCGGTTGGCTGGATTGTCGGCTGGTTTGTCGGTTGGTTGGGTGATTCGTTGGTTTGTCGGTTGGTTGGTTGGTTGGTTGGCTGGTTTGTCGGTTAGTTGGATTGTCGGCTGGTTTGTTGGCTGGTTGGTTGGTTGGTTGATTTGTCGGTTGGTTGGTTGGTTCGTTGTCTGGTTTGTCGGTTGCTCGGTTGGCTGGTTTGTCGGTCGGTTGCTTTGTCGGTTGGTTGGTTGGCTGGTTTGTCGGTCGGTCGGTTGATTGGTTGGTTGGTGGTTTGTCGGTTGGGTGGTTGGTTTGTCTGTTGGTTGGTTGGTTGGTTGGTTTGTCGGTCGGCTGGTTGGTTGGTTGGCTGGCTGGCTGGCTTTTGCCGGTCGGTGGTTGGTTGGCTGGTTTGTCGGTTGGTCGGTTGGTTGGTTGGTTGGTTGGTTTCTCGGTTGGTTGGTTGATTGGTTCGTTGGCTGGTTTGCCGGTTGGTCGGTTGGCTAGTTTGTCGGTCGGTTGGTTGGTTGGTTGGCTGGTTGGTTTGTCGGTCGGTTGATTGGTTGGTTGCTTTGTCGGTTGGTTGGATTGTCGGTAGGGTGGTTGGTTAGTTTGTCGGTAGGTTGGTTGGTTGGTTGGTTTGTCGGTCGGTTAGTTGGTTGGTTGGTTGGTTTGTCGGTCGGTTGGCTGGTTTGTCGGTTGGTTGCTTGATTGGTTAGCTGGTTTGTTGGTTGGTTGGTTGGTTGGTTGATTGGTTGGCTGGTTTGTCGGTCGGTCGGTTGATTGGTTGGTTGGTTTGTCGGTTGGTTGATTGGTTGGTTTGTCGGTCGGTTGGTTGGTTGGTTGGCTGGTTTGTCGGTCGGGGTGCTCGTCGCTTGGGTTTGTCGGTGGCTGGTTGTCGGTAGGTCGGTTGATTGGTTGGTTGGTTGATTTGTCGGTTGGTTGGATTGTCGGCTGGTTTGTTCGACTAAAGGTGGTGCTCCAGCATGGCGGCAGTCAGAATGAAACAAATAAAGGAAAAAGAATAAAAGAATATACATATATATATATATATATATATATATATATATATTATATATATATATATATATATATATATATATATGTATGTGTGAATATACGTCTGTAGAGGGAGAAAGGTGGACAATAGAGATTGATGGTATTATATAGATATATAATATATATACATACACATATAGCTACACACACACGTACACATGTATGCGTGTGTATGCCTGTGCATGTGTATGTGTGTGTGGTGTGTGTATGTATGTATATATTAATGTTATTACTTGCTACATGGTGAGTTCTTATGTGACGTCAGAAAGAAATTTGCGAACTGCGTTTAAAGAAACATTCCCTGAGTATTATTAACATTGTATAAGGCGGCGAGCTGACAGAAACGTTAGCACATCGGGCGAAATGCGTAGCCGTATTTCGTCTGCCGTTACGTTCTGAGTTCAAATTCCGCCGAGGTCGACTTTGCCTTTCATCACTTTCGGGATCGATAAATGAAGTACCAGTTACGCACTGGGGTCGATGTAATCGACTTAATTCCTTTGTCTGTCGTTTGTTTGTTTCCTCTTTGTTTAGCCCCTTGTGGCCAATAAAGAAATAAAAAACGTTAGTACGCCGGGCGAAATGTGGCGTCCTATACAGAACAGTGCTACTGACGTTTATAGTCCCTGGAAGACATCTCTTCCTTATATATCGCTCAGAGATTTAATATAGAAATATATATTAATAGTTCATATTTCATTTTTCATTTTTGTATTTTGTATTGCAAGATTTTTGCTTTTTATTGGTATATATATATTCTGCTGTATGGTGAGGACGCCATTACGTCAATAGCAAAAACTCGTAGTGTTTCTAATTCACTGTTTGTGTGTTAGTCAATTGGTTAATCATTGAGCCAAGGTTCTAGCTGATTGTTTGTTTAATTCTTTAGACTGTCGACAAATCGTTTACGGTTATCGAAATCTTTTCATTACCGTTCGTGACGTCATCACTCACATCGCCTCTCTACTCCACGTCTGCCTCTCTCTTTATATATATATATGAGTGTGCTTGTGTGTGTATGCATGTGTGTATGTACGCATGTATGTATATGGGTGTGTGTGTATAGACGCATATGGGTACGTATGTATGTGTACCTAATTGTATATGAATTCATAGAAGCATAAATATAGGTAAATATATGTGTTTGTCTGTGTGTGCGCGCCAGTGTATGTGTGTTTATACATGCATGTATGTATGCATGTATGTATATGCGTGTTTATGTATATATGTGGGTACGCATGTATGTGTATCTAATTATGTATGTATACATACAAGCATAAATACAGGTAAATATGTGTGTGCGCGCATGCGTGTGTTGCACAAACGCAGCCATGAAAATATCAAAATAGGGGACAAAGACCAGCGGAATTTACAATTATTACTTTAACGCTCACTGCAAGAGAAGCAGAATTACCAACAACGAAGAAGGATTCATGGAGTATAGGAAACTCGCGGAAATTAAGTTTCATAGGATCATCAAAATGGTCAAATGCGATTTTATGTAATGATAACAATGGTTATAAAACTCAGGCGATATTTAATCCGCATAATATAATTATATCATAGAATATTTAGTGCTTACTACCAACTGACTTTCTGGTTCTCTGAAGTTCATTGACTTTATACTTGAAATATATTATCGATCTTTCCCTTTCGATTAATCAAGCTCATTGGTTCTTACGTAAGCAACACATTTTTGTTTTAATGGTCGTCCCCGTCACTTCAATCTCCGCATTACAGACACACATACACGGTTATTCCTTCACACACATACCCATTGCATATGTGTGTGTGTGAGTGAGTGTGTGCGCGCTTGTGTCTGTCTGTATATATATATATATATATATCTATATATATATATATATATATATATGTAATATATATATGTATGCATGTGTATGTATATATATATATATATATATTATACATATTTATATATATATCGTATATTCGGAATGGTCATATTGCCAGTTTAGCAATAAAAACACACGCACTATATATTTGGTGTTATTTTGCTTCAGTGATATTTATTTTTTACATTAATCTTAATCTTATTTCGGCCAAAGTTCTTTCGTCACACTCCTGTGACCGCATCAGTGGTCCTTTGTTTTCTTCTCACTTATTTGTGTCTCTCCTTACTAACCGTCAGCCATTTTGTATTTCTATTGTATGTCTTCATTTGCGCATGCTTATATCTCTATGTGCGTCTATGTTTATTTAGTGTGTGTACCGAACAGGAACACGGGGGATCAATCAATAACATAGAGATTAAGATATTGTCCACACATAGAACAGATGCAACAATTAGACAAATTACAGAAGCTACACATATAATAGAAAATAAACCTAGCCTGAATAGAAAACTAGAATGGAGCAATAGCACACACCACAACATATGACGATAGTGGATCCTGCAAACATAATAAATACACAGATAATTAAAGAAATAGAAATGAATAACTATATATATGTATATATATCTATGTATGTATATGTGTATATATATATATGTATATGTGTATATATGTGTGTATATATATATATATATTTTTTTTTTTTTCGATTAGATTTATTATTATTATTACTAATATTGTTGTTATACATACATACAAGCATATGTAATGATAATAATGGGTGGATGTAAACACATGAACAAAATTAGAACAAAAGCAAAACAACAAAACAAAATACAAATTACAAGAATGTATATAACCAGAAGATACAAATATTACAGGCATCCCCCCCACACACACACTAAATAAACATAGACGCACATAGAGATATAAGCATGCGCAATGAAGACATACAATAGAAATATAAAATGGCTGACGGTTAGTAAGGAGAGACACAAATAAGTGAGAAGAAAACAAAGGACCACTGATGCGAAATAAGATTAAGATTAATGTAAAAAAATAAATATCACTGAAGCAAAATAACACCAAATATATAGTGCGTGTGTTTTTATTGGTTAAACTGGCAATATGACCATTCCGAAATATAACGATATCTGTTTCAACACACGACTTCACATAAAAAATCTTGCACAAACAAATATTTAAACGTATATATATATACATATATAATATATATATTATATATATATATAATATATATATATATATATTATATATAATATATATATATATATATATACGTATATATATACATATATAATATATATATATATATATATAATATATATATATATATTATATAATATATTATATATATATATATATATATATATATATATATATATATTATGTATGTATATGTATGTATGTATATATGCCTGTACTCACACACACACACACACACAAATTCCACTTACAAGGCTTTGGTCGTCTCGAAGCTATAGTAGAAGACATTCGCCCAAGTGCCACGCAGTGGGACTGAATCCGGAACCACGTGGTTGGGAAGCATATAGTATATGTATTTATTTATAGTATTTATATATATATATAGATAGATAGATATACGTACATACACACACTTATACACACACACACACACGCATGCACACACACACACACATACACATATAATACTATCTTGGTAATAACCTTTTATTGCCGTTACTTTATTTTGTATTTTTATGGCATATGTCTATTAGAAGCTGTAAGTTACTCAGTACAAGGAGAATACTAAGGATGCAATAGGATATAAAACGAACAGATAAAGAACGTTATACCGTAGTACTATCAAAGCCACTCACCTGATGACGTGCAGGTACTCAGTTACTCCTAGATCATATTTGTTCACATAATATTTCATGTAATATGGAAAACCAATGCACAGAAACAATAGTTGTAATTTGTAACTAAAGCCTGTTCATTTCAGTGTTTACTTTATTAGTTTATATAAATATGACCAAGTGAGGTGTATGTTTACGCATAAACCCCCTTGGGGTCTACAAACTTCTTTCATGGATACTGCAGTGCTTGGATCCCATTGGTGAAAGACCTTTCATCATCTTCATAAAAAAAGGTCATCAACACCAGATATGTCATCATTACAGCGATATTGGTTCCCAGCTAATTTTTTTCCTGTTGGGGAGCTGATGATAGGGAGATGAAGCCAAATCAGGAGAATAAGAAGAGTGATCAACCAGTTCAAAATTACAGTCGCACACATCAACCGTTGGAACCAAAGACTTGTGTACTGAAGCATTGTCCCGATGAAACAAGTCTCCTTTCGTCAGTTTTCCTGGACGTTTAGTTTTGATTGTTGCTTGTTCCTTCTCGAGCCACGCCTAGCTTGTAGGGCCGGTTTCCCGGTTTCCTTGGCGTATAGGTTCCCCACCTGGACGGGACGCCGTCCGTCGCAGGTGAGCTGCTAGATGCAGGAGGAAAGAGTGAGAGAAATCTGTGGCGAAAGAGTCAGCAGAAGTTCGCCATTACCTTCTGCCAGAGCCGCGTGGAGCTTAGGTGTTTAGCTCATAAATACACAAATCGCTCGGTCTGAGTTTCGAAAATGCGATCCCTCAACCGCGAGTCCGCTGCTCTAACCACTAGGCCATGTGCCTCCACTTTAGTTTTGATAGCATTTTGTAATTGCCTCAGCAAGTTCACTTAATACTTTCCACAGATGGCGTGACCCTTTTGAAGATAGTCAGTAATCAATGCCTTTTGCAACCCCCGAAAAACTGAGGCCATCACCTTCACTGCAGATGAAAGGATCTTGGCCTTCTTTGGGGCAGGTGAGGAGGGGTGCTTCTACTGCATGGACTGTCTCTTTGATTCTGGTTCAGAGTGATGAACCCAACACTGTTCTTGGCTTAGGAAAGATTCAAGGGAACTATCTAGATCTGCCTCAAACGATGTCAGATTTTCCAGTGACATGATCATTCCGTTACGCTTTTGATCAGGTGTCTCAATACGTGGCACCCACCGAGCAGAAACGTTCGTTGTGCCAAAGTTATGATCAGAATATTCTCAACTTTTTCATGAGATATACTAATTGCATTGGCTCCTTGATTTCAAGTCAACAGCCAGTCATCTATCACACGATCAATAATTTTCTCGGTGGTGGCAGTTGCAGGACATCCAGAACTTGAATTATTTTGGAAGACCCTCTCTTCTCTTCCTAAATTCAGCTGAGTGCCTTTGCACTGTTGATAAAGCTGGGGCATCATCCCTTAATGTAACAACCATATCAGTATGAATATCCTTGGCGGGTGGGGGCTAAACCCTTTTTCTACATGTAATTGTTAACACCGCGATACCAAATTTTGTCCATTCTCAAGAGAAATCGCTACTAGTTACATATGAAATCTTTGAACAGTCAAATGTCAGTTTACCTGGGAATAAACAATGCAGTTATTAATAAATAAGAGATGAAATTAATGCAAAATTTCACTGCTCTAGCTTCAAAGTCAGCCTTTGAACTTTGCAGCCCACTCTCGTGTCTATATGTGTGTGTGTGTGCTTGTAAGCGTGTATGCATGTATGTATGCATATACAGTGTATATATTACACACATATACTAAAAAGTGCACTCATTTAATCACATTTCGTGGAATTATGATTCTTGGCACCTGTGACGTCGCAACTCATTTCTACAACTGAGTGAACTGGAGCAACGTGAAATAAAGTGTCTTGCTCAAGAACACAACACTCAGCCCGGTCCGGGATTCGAGCTCACAGCCTCAGGATCGTAAGCTCGACACTCTAACTACTGAGCCATGCGCCTTCACATTATTATTATTATCATTTTATTATTATTATTATTATTATTATTATTATTATTATTATTATTATTATTATTATTCAGTAGTTTTATTTTTATAGCGTGCTTTCACTTCACTACCGAGCGCAGCTCTGTGTGCCTTGGATATGTGTTGTGATTTGTTGTGATGCTCTGATGGTTATTGTATGGAAAGTGTTCTGCGTAGGATGTGTGCAGTGCCTAGTAGTGCAATTTTCTGTATGTTATATGTGTTTGTAAGTCCTGGTGTTTTTCTTATGTATTTGTCTGAATATTTTTTTATCATGCCTAATGTACAAACTACGATAGGGATTGTTTCTGTTTTTATTATTATTATTATTATTATTATTAATTATTATTATTATTATTATTATTATTATTATTATTGCTGTTGTTGTTGGTTGTTGTTGTTTCACTTTACGTACATCTTTATCCACTCCTCAACCAATCTAGATCCATCTTGCTCAGGCAACGAGTTATAGCATATCAAATATTCCGCAACGATTTGATTAAAAGGAAAAGGCTATATTTGCTGTGTCAAATCAACTGAGTCAGAACGAACGATTACGTTACAGAAAGAATAGAAGAAAGTTTATGTGATAAAAACGACGGACATCATAATGACCACATGTAGCAGCCTGGATGCCGCGAGTTGCTCATGGCTGATCTAGGATGAGACATGCAATAGATTATCATGATTAGTGGTCTTTTGCAGGGAGTCTACAAATAATTATTATAAAAAATTTTTTATAATAGATTTTGTTTGTTTTACATTATATCTTCTACAAGTTCCAACAACAGAATTTCCTTTCTCTTTCTCTCTCTCTCTCTCACTCCCTCTTTCCCTCTTTCTCTCACATTCACAGGACACATACATATACACACGTCCATTGATATTTCGTTTCACTTCATCGTTGTTTTAGTCCATTCATTTAGAGAATAACTTACCGAAATGGCTTCATACCACGCATAGCATTCTGTTCTGTTTATAGCTGAGAATTACAATGAACACTGGTCAATGCCGTCAGATGGTATATCCATTAAGTTCCACGAAAATATGTACAATTACCACCGACATATGCATGTAAGTCTCGTGGCGTCTCGCATTAAAATATGGCGTTTATTATTACTATATTTAACAACCGATATACGTACAATATAATACGCTTGCCGCTTCACTTTGCGTCCGACCAATTTTGATATATTAACAAAATGGCGGCCAACATATTTCATTAGACACCAAACGAAAATTAATATGTGTCCATGCGTGAGTGTGCATGCGTATATGTGTGTGTATGTGTGTGAGAGAGAGAGAGAGAGAGAGAGAGAGAGAGAGAGAGAGCGTTTTTATATGAGTATGTGTATGAGTTTTGTGTGAGTTTAACTGTCAGATGTTATTTATGTGCTGAATAAGCTGTTTTAGGAATTTCTTTCTATGGCTTCCTTGATTAATCACTTATCGCTGTTTTCCTTGTTGTTTCTTTGATTTCAATACGAATAAAATAGTGGTAGTACAATGGCGTTATCGAATGCAATACAAGTATTATTTTGGAAAATGCATGAATGCCACAGATTTCCAGTTTTCTTCCACCTTAGAAAATTACTATTTTTAAATCTCTCAACGTGAGATATTCAGCAAAAGTACTTTGTAGTAAAGATTGTTTGCCAACATAACATACCTTTTACCATTTTCCTGCTACAGACTGCAGGCAGGCTGGGATTCCACTTCGAAGAATTTTGTCGCAAAAAATGAACCCCAGTTTTTATTTATTTTAAGTGGGGTACTTATTTTGTCGTTCTCTTTTGTCGAACTGCTATATTAAGGAGGCGTTGATGAACCAACAGTGATTAAGAGAGAATGGGACAAACACATTAATACATACACACAAACACACACCAACGTACACACACTAGCGGATATATATATATATATCACCTTGACCACCTTGACCGACCAGTCCGTCGGGCGTCCATTTGACACCGCTGGTCACAGCACGCAGTCCACTCCTCTCTGGATCGCGCCTTTCTCATCACGTGATTCCAATCGTCCTCCTGAAATCGTAACTCCACCATCGTAGAGGCCTTCCGGTATGTCGTTTCCGCTCGTGCGGGTACCACTCTAGAACTGCCAGTCGATGCCTCTGATGATCTGCTCGAGACATGCGGTGAAAAGTTTTGGGGAGATCGTATCTCCTTGCTTCACTCTCCCTATATATATATATATATATATATATATATATATATATATATATATATATATATATTGTATATGTATATATATATATATATATATATATATAATATATGTATATGTATAATAATATATATATATATATATATATATATATATATATATATTATATATAATTATATACATACAGTTGAAATTTATAGAAAAACAAAAGACGAAGGAAGGTGTATGAACACAAACAGGTGTATTAGTTTGACGCTCGGCAGAATGAAAAAGCCTTCTACGTTTGGAACCTACGCTCTTCAAC
>NC_043004.1:82175601-82198101 GCF_006345805.1 Octopus sinensis | reverse complement strand
ACCTAAATAAATGATTATCCAAAATTCTTCCTGCCTTCTTTGTTCATTTTTTTTTTTACTATATAAAACCTGTACACCACAGCAAGCAATCTTTACATATACACACATGCAGAGTTCTTTGCATCTGAAATGCGTATGTATGTATGTATGTATGTATGTATGTATGTATGTATGTATACAGGTAGCAGCCTGTCAGAGACATGAGAAGTTTGCTTCCCAACCATATGGTTCCGAGTTCAGTCCCACTGAACTTGGCATACCAATCATGAGCAGTTTTTTCAACTATGGCACCCTCTCCATACACAGCACAAATGCCGTGAGCAGCTTTTGCGGCCTTAGAGCCTTGGTTAAAAGCAAAAAGAAGATGTCGAAAATGCTCGTTTTTCCTAACATGGCATTCCATTTTAAGATCTGAAAATAAACAAAAATTAACTAAAATTAACTAGAAAAAAAAATTCCAAAATGATTCAAAAATAGAATTCTCGAAAAAAATAGATTCTAAAATTTAAAAACGCATTAAACTCCAAAATTTCAAAAAAAAAACCGTGGGAACTTAGTTGCCAACCAATATCATACTCTTGGGCCGAGCAAATCCTTTTGAGCGGATTTGGTAGACGGAAGCTGAAAGAAGCCGTTGTGTGTGTGTGTGTTTGAGTCAATGTTTCTCTCTACCTCCGCTTGAGAAGCGGTATTGGTGTGTTTATGTCCCCGTAAATTAGTAGTTCGGCAAAAGGTAGAATGAAATAAACACCAAGCTTTGAAAAAAGTCAAGGACTGGTGTGTTGATTCGTTCCACAAAAATTCTTCAAAGCGGTGCCCCAGCACGGCCGCAGTCTAATGACTGAAACAAGTAAAATATAAAAAGTAAATGATAAAAGATACACACACACACAGATAGATTATAGATATTAGATAGATATAGATATAGATAGATAGATAGATAGATTAGATAGATAGATAGAGATAGATAGATAGATAGATAGATAGATAGATAGATAGATAGATAGATGATAGATAGATAGATAGATAGATAGTAGATAGATAGATAGACAGATAGATAGATAGATAGATAGATAGATAGATAGATAGATAGATAGATAGATAGATAGATAGATAGATAGATAGATAGATGGGTGTACATATATATACATATATACACACACATTTATATACACACATACACATACATACACGTATGTACGCTTTGCACCAATGTATGTCATGTGTGCTTGTATGTGTCGTTTTTTTAATGTGGGTGGGTGGGTGTGTGTGTGAGTGTGTTTGCGCGTGCGTTTGTGATACGTTCGCCTGTAAATGAAAAACCAGAAGTGTGTATACATACAGGAAGGTAGCTGTATAAACAAATTTATTCAGATGCTATACAGTTTCACACAATAGTTTATATTATTGCGGTTATGTAGGGTAGCAAAATAGATTGGTGGGATATGGTAAATTCTCTTAGCTTTTCTTACGTTTTTTCATTACTCCAGGGGCCATTTCCAAAAGTACAGATAATATTCTGTCTGCATAATTGGATTTATGTGTCTCTTTTATCCTTTCATATCTTTTCTAAGAAACACACAGATGATCGTATATACAAAGATGGCGTTTGTGCATCATGCGTTGTGACTGAGAAAAATCAACGAAATAATTTGTACTGGATGTGAATTTTGGAGCAAATATTTCGCACTAGTTTTTATAGAATCTTGGCTTCATTCTAAAGAATGGGTGTATTTACCAAGAAGAATTTCATTAATAAAACAATCCGTTAGTATCACTTAATACTTTATCTCTCTCTCTCTCTCTTCTCTCTCTCTCTCTCTCTCTCTCTCTCTCCTCTCTCTCTCTCTCTCGCTCTATCTATCTATCTATCTATCTATCTATCTATCTATCTATCATCTATCTATCTCTCCCTCTCTCTTTCTCTTTGTAGATGCATACATGTGTGTGTAGGTGTATATATATATATATATATATATATATATATATATATATATATACATACATACATTTATATGTGTATGTGTATGTATGTGTATACACATGAATGTAAATGTATATATGCACATATATATATAACGACAAAAATATGAATAGAAGTACATGTAAATATTTAAATGTGTGTGTGAAGAGATAGATAGAGAGAGAGAAAGATGTATTTATATATATTACAATGTGACATGTCTAAGTATATACAATCATGTGTGTGTGTGTGTGTGGGTGTGAGTTTGTGTGTGTGTGGTGGAGTGTACTTATGGGAGTGTACACCTGCGTATTTGTACATCAGTTTGTACAAACCTCGTGTATTCTGTCTCACTTATATGCTCTTTTCTCAATCTTACGCATGCCACAGTTTATTTTCTTATTGGTTCATCTGCAATATTTCAAGCAATCTTGTAAGCTCAAAATCTTAGTTGACACTCAATAACAATAAACAAAACATCACCATAGAGAAGTTACGATAACCATTTCGATGCACAAGTCTTTAACTATCGTCACTTGATATTCACCTAAGGGAAATAAACAGATTTCTGAAGTGGAGAGTTTTAGAAGTTGTGTTATAAATTGCGTTTCATATTACCATATTTTTTTAGCCAGCCTTATTTCTATAATGGTTTTTTACAGAAATATACACATGTATAAGAAGGCTGTAGGGTGAACTGTTGAAAGCTTTCAGTTAAGCGTGTATACATATTTAACAAGCCTAAAAAGACAGGAATAATCATTTGGCAAAACATAATCCAGTGAGTTGGTAAGAAGTTTGCTTCATAACTACGTGGTTCTGGTTTCAGTTCCACTTCGTGGTACCTTGGATTCGGCAGAAAGAAGCTACTGTATGTGTATGTGCGTAAGTCTGTGTGTGAGTTTATTCGCTATCACCACTTAACTACTGGTATTTGTGTGTTTACGTCCCCGTAACTTAGCAATTCGGCAGCAGTGACTGCCGGGCCTTAAGAAAAGTAGCATGGTCGAAAAAGACTACCGGGCTTTGGGAAAAGTACTAAGGTTCAATGCTCCAGCATGACTGCCCTCTAATGCCTGAGGCAGGTAAAAGATAATAGATGATATTTTGGTGGAAAGCTTTATTTCAGTCAGTTTAAAATATAAAGTGTGTATCATAAAACCAGTGACGTTTTGGAATGGATTGCTATCAAAAGAGTTGATGCATCTCAAGCCAGCGAGGAGGTCTCTTCAGGATAATTTATCCTTCAAGAACATAGCCACAAAATTTCTCTAATATCACATCCCTGCAACCTTGAAAAGAGGTCATTCATATTAGACTGTGTGGACCTAGATACACTATGCATGGAAGCAAGGGAAACGTAGTAATTGCGTCATAGGTGAGATTGATTGTGAAGGCGCCATGGCCCAGTGGCTAGGGCAGCGGACTCGCGGTCGGAGGATCGCAGTTTCGATTCCCAGACCGGGCGTTGTGTGTGTTTATTGAGCGAAAACATCTAAAAAAAAAAGCTCCACGAGGCTCCGGCAATGGGTGGTGGCGACCCCTGTTTTACTCTTTCTCCACAACTTACTCTCACTCTCTCTTCCTGTTTCCTGAGTAACGCTGCGATGGACTGGCGTCCCGTCCAGCTGGGGGGAACACATACGCCACAGAAATCGGGAAACCGGGCTCATGAGCCTAGCTAGGCTTGAAAAGGGCGACGTTTAACGTTAATCGTTTAAGATTGATCAGAATTGAACTGTGTCGAAACAACAGCAAAAATGTGGCAAAAAGATTTAGTGTATTTTAGGGTATATTCTTCCATACGACTAAATTAAAAGGAGGGTTGTACCACGCAATTTCTAATATTGAATGAGGTTAAAGGTATTTCTTATCTAACAAATATTATACTTAAAACAAAACAATTAATTCAACCGGCATTATTGTGATAATCTGTACAAATATTGACAGAATGTTCACCGTATGGTATGGTGAAGAAATGAGTAATGATATTTTGTGTAAAAGCGTTTAAAATATCAAGTGAATCTATACAATTTTTCTTAAAATTCTGCTTAAAGTTGTTTTTATTTGTGTTTGAAGTCAAATAAAATCATAACAAAAACCAAATGTATGACAAAGATATATTAACATAATATATTATCCATTTATTAACTACAGTTTTATAAGAAACCATTTTGTGCTTTTTCATACATTGAGTAATGTTTTTAGTGGACTTTGTATATTTTGATGCATACACACATATATATGTATGTATATATATATATATATGTGTGTGTGTGTGTGGGTATCTACAATCCGACGATGGCTTAACTGGTCGAAACTTCGCACTCATAGTCAATTATATTCATGTTGAAAAGTAATATATATATATACGCATGTATGTATTTATAAGAATATACGCATAGATATATGAATATATATCAGTAACTGCGTATATAATATATACATTTATATGTGTGCGTGTGTGCGTTTATGGATGTGTGTGCGTGTGAGCGTGTGTGTGCCTGTACATACATGTTTGTGCATATTATATATAAATGTATAGATATGATTTGTGTTGTGCATGCGTGTCGTTTCTGGGAGTGTATGCATATGTTTGTATATGAATGTGGTGGGGGATCATCCATTTGTATAAATCTTACATGTTGTAGCTCACATAAACACTATTTTTCTCAACCAGAAGCATGCCGCAATTTGTTTTTCCATACGGTTCATCTGCAATATTTCAAACAATCTTGTAAGCTCAAAAGTCTTAGTTGACACTCAATAATAATAAACAAAACCTCATCATAGAGAAGATACGTTAGCAATTTCGATGCACAAGACTTTCATTGTCGTCACTTGATATTCACCTAAGGGAAATAAACAGATTTCTAAAGTGGAGAGTTTTAGAAGTTGCGTTTCATATTATCATTCTTTTTTTTTTTTTTTTTTTTCATTTAGCTTTTGTTCTCTAATTATTTTTTTACAGATACATAAACATTTATATGTGAATCTGCAGGCTGAATTGAAGCACGCTAATAGTTAAGAGCGGAAATATATTTAACGAAGTAGAAAAACACTGGAATAACCAGAATCAGTTCGCAAAGGAATGGAACCAAATAGCTTCTTGTTTAATTCGAGACGTTTGAAAGTAATTGTTCTGATGTATCACTTTTAAGTGTTTCACTTAGCTATATCGATCTCTGTAGCGTGTCAAGCATTTCGTCCGGAGTGCTAACGTTTCTGCCTTCACGCCGCCTTTCATAATAATAATGATAATAATAATAATAATAGAAAAAAAAGTACTGAAACCTGTTTGAAAATGATTCCAGGCTTACCATCCCTACAGGAAGTGCAAAAAATCGTATTAACTGGAACGGCTCACATACTGAGAAGAGCACTATCGCTGTGAAAATAACATCCATCCATGAATTTATTTATTTATTAATTTTTAAATACATATTTTATCTGTGAATTTGCGCGTGTAATCTGGGAATCTATACAATGCCCTTCTCTGCCCTAAGTATATGGAAAACACTCGGCGAGAAACGGAAGAAAATTTGAAGAAAGAAGGAAAAAACATAATAATAATAATAATAAAATAATAATAATAATAATAATAATAATAATAATAATAATAATGATAATCCTTTCTACCATAGGCACAAGGCCTGAAATTTGGGGGTGGGGAACTAGTCGATTACATCGACCCCACTGCAGTGTTTCACTGGTGTTACATTTATCGATCCCGAAAGGATGAAAGGCAAAGTCAACCACAGTGGATCTTGAACTCAGACGAAATACCGCTAAACATTCCGCCCGGCGCGCTAACGATTCTTTTCTACTCAAGGCACAAGGACCGAAATTTTGGGGGAGGAGCCAATCGATTATACTGAGGCAAAGTCGACCTCAGCGGAATTTGAACTCAGAACGTAGCGGCAGACGAAATACCGCTAAGCATTTCGCCCAGCGCGCTAACGTTTCTGTAAGCTCGCCGCCTTTCACAATAATAATAATAATAATAATAATAATAATGATGATGATGATGATGATGATGATGATGATGATAATGATGAGAATGATGATGATGAGAATGATGAGGAGGAGGAGGAGGAAGATGATGATGATAATAATAATAATAATAATAATAACGATGATGATGATGATGATGATGAGGAGGAGGAGGAGGAGGAGGAGAGGAGGAGGAGGAGGAAGAGGAGGAAGAGGAGGATGATAATAATAATAATAATAATAATAATAATAATAATAATAATAATAATGATGATGATGATGATGATGAATCAGTAATCTTCGCATCTGAGGTTACTTGTAACCCTAGGCTTGGAATTTTTCTTTTCCAATCGTTTAATCTGTGGTGCGTATATAAATTAATAATATCTTCAATTTTAATTATGCTAAACAATGAAAACTAGCACCTTATTTGCCTTTTGGGCATTTGTCGCTTCAATTATTTTACATTTCAAGTTCTATTGCTCATTCGTCTATAGTTTTTGCCTTAAATAATATATTTAAAGAAACTCCTAGAGGCTTATAAATGAGAACTGTCTTTCCAGACGTACAGACAGGGCCATATATGTGGGTATGTATTTATCTATGTTTGTATGAGCATGAATATATGTATATGTGTATGTATAGTGGCTGTGTGGTAAGTAGCTTGTTTACCAACCACATGGTTCCAGGTTCAGTCCCACTGCGTGGCACCTTGGGCAGGTGTCTTCTACTATAGCCTCGGGCCGACCAAAGCCTTGTGAGTGGATTTGGTAGACGGAAACTGAAAGAAGCCCGTCGTATATATGTATATATATATATATATATATATATATATATATGTATGTGTGTGTGTGTTTGTGTGTCTGTGTTTGTCCCCTTAGCATTGCTTGACAACCGATGCTGGTGTGTTTATGTCCCTGTAACTTAGCGGTTCGGCAAAAAGAGACCGATAGAATAAGTACTGGGCTTACAAAGAATAAGTCCCGAGGTCGATTTGTTCGACTAAAGGCGGTGCTCAAGCATGGCCGCAGTCAAATGACTGAAACAAGTAAAAGAGTAAAGAGAGAATATATATATATATATATATATATATATATATATATATATACTATATATATATATATATAGATATAGAGAGAGCGAGGGAGAGAGAAAGAGAGTTATAGAGAGATAGAGAGAGATAGAGAGCTAGACAGATAGATACACACATGCACACATTCATATACAATATATATATATATATATATATATATATATATATATAGGCGCAGGAGTGGCTGTGTGGTAAGTAGCTTGTTTACCAACCACATGGTTCCGGGTTCAGTCCCACTGCGTGGCATCTTGGGCAAGTGTCTTCTGCTATAGCCCCGGGCTGACCAATGCCTTGTGAGTGGATTTGGTAGACGGAAACTGAAAGAAGCCTGTCGTATATATGTATATATATATGTATGTGTGTGTGTATGTGTGTCTGTGTTTGTTCCCCTAGCATTGCTTGACAACCGATACTGGTGTGTTTACGTCCCCGTCACTTAGCGGTTCGGCAAAAAGAGACCGATAGAATAAGTACTGGGCTTACAAAAAGAATAAGTCCCGTGGTCGAGTTGCTCGACTAAAGGCGGTGCTCCAGCATGGCCGCAGTCAAATGACTGAAACAAGTAAAAGAATAAAAGAATATACATATATATTATATATATACATATATATAGATAGAGAGAGAGGGAAAGAGAGAGAAAGAGAGGTATAGAGAGATAGACAGATAGATAGATACACACATGCACACATACATATACAATATATATATATATATATATATATGTATATATATATATATGTATGCATTATATATGTATGTATATGTATATATATGTATGTCTGTGAGCTTATACATATATGCATATGTATGTGTGTATATATGTGTGTGCGTGTTTGGGTGTGTGTGTGTATACGTATGTAATTGTGTATGTATGTATGGCATGTGTTTGCGTGTGTGTTTCCAAAAGCGAATCAAAAATCTTTGCAACGCGTTTTAGCTGAAAGGGAAAGATAACGAAAGTATAGAGTATGACAGAAAAATAGTGTGAGCGCATAAGTGTGATATAGGAAATTGTTGACTGAGAGGGAAAGTGAGAGTAGATGACTGTGTGGGACGTCAACAGATTGCAATCCCCGCACAAACATAATTACAAAAATATGTGCATCTGTCAACCGATTACATTTTACAGAGACGTGCACAGTCGGACACATCTAAATACAAATACAAAAATCTGTAGATGTATCATGGAATTGACCAAAATCCATATCTATATGTTCTTTTATTCTTTTAATTCTTTTACTTGTTTCAGTCACTTGACTGCGGCCATGCTGGAGCACCGCTTTTAGTCCAGCAAGTCCCAGGACTTATTCTTTGTCAGCCTAGTACTTATTCTATCGGTCGCTTTTGCCGAACTGCTAAGTTACGGGGACGTAAACACACCAACATCGGTTTTCAAGTGATGGTGGTTTTACAAACACAGACACACAAACACCTATATATATATATATATATATACGACGGGCTTCTTTCAGTTTCCGTCTACCAAATCTACACACAAAGCTTTGGTCGGTCCGAGGCTACAGTAGAAGACACTTGTCCAGTGTGCCACGCAGTGGGACTGAAACCGGAACCATGTGGTTGGGAAGCAAGATTCTTACCACACAGCTACTACTGAGCCTGTATATTCATAACAAGATATACAGACTTATATATAAAGTGATGTTTGTGTATGTCGGTGTGTGTATAACATAGTTCTTAAACTATATTGCACGCTGAATATAATATATAATTTAAGCAATTTATATACTATCATGAGTCTGCCTATATATTATATTTATCAGTTTCACTATAGGCACAAGGTTTGGAATTTGGGGTTAAGGGGTCTGGTCGAATACATCGACCTCAGAGCTGAGTTAATATTTATTTTATCAATCCCGAAACGACCAAGACAAAGTCGACCTCAGCGGTTATTGAACCCAGAACACGAAGACGGATGAAATGCCGCTAAATATTTTGTTCGACACGCTAACAATTCTGTCATTTCGTCACCTTAATAATAATCCTTTCTATTATAGGCAGAAGTCTTAAAATTTGGGAGAAGCGGGTAAATCGATTACCCCGACTTCAGTGCTTCACTGGTACTTAATTTATCGGCACCGAAAGGATGAAGGGCAAAGTGGACCTCAGCGGAATTGAAATTCAAAATGTAAAAGCGGAACAAATGCTACTGTGGATATATAAATGTGGGTGCCTGTGATGCAGATAATACTATGAAACCTTCCCCTGTTCTAATTTTAGAGCAATGTATTTCAGTGGCAAAACAATATTTAATTCATATATTGCAGTGGGCTTTTCAGTTGAATCGGTTGCGCAACTTTAGGGCGGCTTTAATGTTAATTATTTTAATTATTCACTAGAGAGCCATATTCACATGTGTGTTGTATTATCTTTCGCCCACTAAAACCATCAGATCTTACAACAATAGAATGAAACGCTGGAACAAATAACATTTACTTTCATCCATTATACAAATGATATCGTTAGCGAAGGTTTTATCAATTAATCGAATTTATCAGAAATCTGCTGTGATTAATGATTGAAAAATCTTGTCAAAATCGATAATTATTTCGTTTACTTAGAAACCAAAGCAGAAAAGACTACATGAAAATTTGTGATGTTACTGAAGATACATGCAACATCACCAGCGGAAATGGAGCAAAATGAAAAGCACGGGTTCGAATCTGGTTTCGGAAACGCTTTTCATTCTTGAATAGAAGCGATAAGAAAAAATTATTTACGATCGCTTGACATGCTAATAATAACTTTGCGAGAAAGGGGCTTACATCAACCCTAGTTTTCAACTCGCATTTATTTTATTGGTCTCGAAAAGATGAAGAGCAAAGTAGACCTCGGTGGAATGTGAACACAAAACCTAAAGCCAGAAGAAATGCCGCTAAGCCTAACCTTCTGTCCGGCGTGCTAACGATTCTACCAGCTTTTCGCCCCTATCATGCTAGTAATAATCCTTTCTAATTTTGACACAAGGCCAGCAGTTTTTTTGAGGTGGTGGTGGTGGTGGTAGTAGTAGTAGTAGTAGTAGTAGTATAGTAGTAGTAGTAGTAGTAGTAGTAGTATAACATCCATATTTCTTGTTTAACTTGAGAGTATCAAATGACCGCTGTTATATTTACTCTTTGCATTTTCCGATTCTTGATAACAGAGAGAGAAACAAATCATAATAATAATAATAATAATAATAATGATAATAATAATAATAATAATAATAACAACAACAACAACAATGCGAACTATAATAATAATAATAATAATAATAATAATAATAACAACAACAACAACAACAACAACAACAACAACAACAACAACAACAATAATAATAATAATAATATATTTATTGATCTAAAAGAGTGCGTGGTTAATTTGATTTCTATACGTGATTAACAAACAAAAATCTAAAACCAAAATATGGTTAACAATATTGACTTTGGAAACGATAAAGAACATCGCCAATAATTATACAACTGACTCGCTAATGGACTCTAAGAAAGGATATATATTTACTGTGTTTTAATTGTGAATTCACTGTCGTAATCTCTCCATCTAGTTTCACTTATTCTTTCTCATTCATGCAACAGTTTCTCGATTACCACCGTGTATTTTTTTCTCTACACATGCAACTGCAAACATTTCCACAGATACACCCCCAGCCAGCCAGCCAGCCAGGCGCTCAGTCGGACATTTACACTTACATGCAAGCATACATGCGTATGTAGAGGCATACATACATATAATATATACACGCACAAAAATACAACATAAATAGCGATGCTGATAGGACTTAAATTTGTTTTACAGATTTGAATCAAGAATTCTCGCATGCAGATAGATACACATACATACAAATACATATTCTTTCATTTTTTTTCTGTCATTTGACTGAGGTCATGCTGGAGCACTGCCTTTAGTCGAACAAATCGACCCCAGGACATATTCTTTGTAAGCTTAGTACTTATTCTATTGATCTGTTTTGCCGAACCGCTAGGTTCTAGGGTCGCAAACACACCTGCATCCGTTATCAAGCGATGTTGCAGGGACAAACACAGACACACAAGCACATGCACACACATACGTACATATATACGACGGGTTTCTTTCAGTTTCCGTCTACCAAATCCACTCACAAGGCTTAATAGTAGATAATAGTAGAAGACGCTTGCCCAAGGTACCACGCAGTGGGACTGAACCCGGAACCATGTGGCTGGGGAGCAAATTTCTTACCACACAACCACTCCTGCGCCTATACATACATATAAATTCACAAACACACACACACACACACACACACACACGCACATGGCCGCAGTCACATGACTGAAACAAATAAAAGAATATATTTGCGTGTGCGTATTTTTGTTTGTGTGTGTGTTTGTGTATGTTGTGTCTGTGTGTATGTGTGTTTGTGTGTGTATATATATTATCATTATTATTATTATTATTATTATTATTATTATTATATTATTATTATTATTACTATACCAGCGGGACCCGTGAATATTTCACGGAATCAACGGTAAACCTATTAGGTTATTTCTGAAAACGTTATCCAAAGCTCCTGAAAGAGTATCCTGTGTTGTGTCTTCATGGAAAGACAGTCGCTCATCTGCTACTCATTGAGAAGTGGAGAAAATTGGAATACGATGATTACTTAATGAACTTTATATATACACTTTATACACTTTATCCACAATTTTATAGACTTAATACACAGAACTCATAAAATAAATATTCTCTCTTATTTTGCCATTTTGCCATAAACAAATAACGAAGTTCTGTACACATGTTACAACCTTTAGTTAAATTGCATATATTTGTCACGTAAATAAGCGTGAATATTTCGCAGAATTGCACTTATGCGCATGCGTTAAGTGAAAGGGGGATATAAAAAAAAAGCTTTGTTCAACTTAAAAAGAAAAATACACTGCCACCCCTGTGCATATGTATATATAGTATTAATAATCCTCTCAACTGGCGGCACAAGGTCTCAGGTTGTGGGGCGGGGGCTAGTCGATTATATTGACCCCCAGTGTTTCACTGCTACTTATTTTATCAACCCCGGCGGAATTTGAAATATAAAGTATTAATAATGATATGGAGAAGGGAGATTTTTCACTTCCATAGTTTTATTTAACAGTTATTTACATCATTTTACGGAGCCTACACGTGTTTCAACTGCAGCGACTACACGCTGTTGGATATGCAAGCTGATGTTATGGTCGGTGCTGTTTTATTAGGGTCCTTGCCCTCTGCCATTTCGAAGTGAAACTGAATGAGTGAAGTGTTGTATAGGAGGTATGGGTGCCACTGTTAATAGTTGTAGGGATCTCGACCAATATATAACTCTCCTCTGGATGCCTGACGAGATAGGTTCGTCCTACGAGCCTAGGAAACTACAAGTTGCTTATAACCGAATGAAAACTGTTATTAAATAATATATGTAACTTCTACCAAATGCGTTGAATAGTTCTGCTTTCTTCCATTCGTTCAATGATTTGTATACGTGTGTTTGTGGGTGAGCATGTGTGCTTGTGTGTGAGCTCTATCAAATGTGAAACCCTCGCTTCTCTTGATTATGTTCTTTTTCATTTCCATATATTTAATTATTAACTGTCTAACTGCCCACTGAAATGATTTGTTATTGAAAATATAATTTTACTGACTTTGAACTCATCTGCAGAGGTGAAATATTTTTTGATATTTAATATTTAGTATTTAATAATATAGAAGTAATTATCAAAAGATATTTCATATGTATAATGAGGTTGATAGTCGAAGAAAAATTATAACAACCTTGTTTAATTATTTTCTTTTTAAAATAAACAGTTAGTGTCTGTATCGGCAATTAATGAGTTAAAATTGCAATAAATTAAGTTACTGTGAGAAGATCAATACTTGATAATAATTCAATCTCTCTTCTCTCCTATCTCCTCTCTCACCCCTTTCTTCTTTCCCTTCTTTATTTTGAGTCTGGAGGTTGTGTTATTAGCAGGGCTGGATAAAGACCCATGAAGGCTCTAAACACATAAAAGATTTTGATGCCCTCCATCATTTACATGTAATTCAAAATATAAACAATAACAAACCATAAAATAGATTTTTTTATTTTTCAAAACGAAACAAAACAGTAAGAGGGAAAATAACGTTCATTTTTGTATACTTCCACTTTATTTATATTCGAAAAGTTTTATACTTTTTTAATTGCAAAGTCTTTGATCAGCCCCTCACTATGATGGCATGAATACTTCGAAATTATTTCCGATCATATAAACCATTTCGAATATTATCTTAGTAGCTTTAACGTGATCCCTTTTATGCTGTAAATCATTTACCATTTCTATGGTACCTCGACTTAGCTTGATGTCCTAAGCACGTGCTTCTTCTGCTTAATTGTTAATCCAGTGCTGTGTATTACCCATGCTTATTGCAGACCGTTCCACACCGGTGTCGTTAATGTTCATTTTAAATCGATGTTATAGCAAGTAGCCATTTTAAAATAAGGCGCCAATTTGTGGTAGCTGGCAATATGACGTAATGTCGTATTGCCGAAGAAATATTATTGTCGTTTTTCCATTGGTTAATATAACTGCTCATACAAGAATACTAAAAGTTACTTAAAGAATATATGTATGTAATTTCGATTCTTTTAAGTCAAGTTGAGCAGTTATAAAAACCATGGATTTTAGGAAGAACGTTAGTGTTTGCTGGATGTAACTAAACTCCACGACACTCACTTCTTTGAGACATTGGTGATTTTCATATCATGTCCAAGGAAAATCTAACAAGTCTATTTTGAATTGTTGTGATTCAATGTTAGTTAGATTATGAATTAGCTAGTAAAAAATATAGTCGTAATTCTCTAAGACGAAGATTATCTCTCTTTCACCTGTATATAATATAAAATGTTATGTATATAATAAAAACTAATTAAGAAAATATTTTCTCTTTCTTCACTTCTTCAACTATGTATAAATGTGCATTTCTGTAATTATTAAATTGTATTTTTTATAGCGGTTAAATGAACACGAAGATAATATTATACATACATGACGCTAATATTCGTTAGCGTTCGATAAAGTATATTTCTCTATGGCGTTTATATGCTGTAATTCGGATTTGCGTATAATGATAACACTTAAGTTATAAGTGACGTTTTAATCATTATATATACCCTTACTTAAAAAGCCAAATAGAATAATCTATTTCCAATTAGGAAACATAATAAATAGCATTACATTACTGTAAACCAAACTAATTAGAGAATATACGATATAATAAATAACCTAAGAAAAACAATGGTTGCTTAAAACCGCTAAAATGTTGATCAACACAGAAAAAACATTGGCGAGCAGGTCATAGAGGGCGCTTTTCTAGGAAGAAAGGACTAAGCATTGTGGTTATGGCGAGGCCGAAGGGATTGGACATCACAAAAGTGACGAGAAATGGGAAGACGATTGAATAATGTCGAGTAGTTGAGGTATGAGACTAGCAATCTTCGGGAAACAGAGGCTATTGTTGTAGCAATAGAAAAAAGAAAACAATAACCTATGTAAAGAAGACTGGGGGTTAATAATTGAATGCCATTTAATTGAGTGGGCCTTATCTGGATGCACTCCACAATATCAGTGTGCGTAGTAGCAGCACTGATTCAGAGTAGGGAGAAGTGTTCCACACTCCATTGGCACTCCATCGGTTTACGACAATGAGTTCATTTGATCCGATCAACGGAACAGTCTACTCGTGAAATTAATGTGCAAGTGGCTGAGTACTCCACAGACACGTATATCCTTTATGTAGTTCTCAAAGAAATTTAGCGTGACACAGAATGTGACAAGGCTGGCCCCTTTGAAATACAAGTGCTACTCATTTTCACCAGCTGAGGGAATTGGAACAACGTGAAATAAAGTGTCTTGTTCAAGAACACAAAACACCGTTGAGAATTGAACCAACAACCTTACAGTTGTGAGGCAAATACCTTTTTCTTTACTACCCACAAGGGTATAAACACGGAGAGGACAAACAAGGACAGACAGACGGATTAAATCGATTATATCAACTCCAGTGAGTAACTGGTACTTATTTAATCGACCCCGAAAGGATGAAAGGAAAATTGGACCTCGGCGGAATTTGAACTCAGAACTTAGCGGCAGACGAAATACTGCTAAGCATTTTGCCCGGCCTGCTAACGTTTCTGCCAGCTCGCCGCCTTAATTGGGAGGCAAATACCCTCACTATTAAGCCATCTGCTTTCACTAATGTATAGCAGGAAGAGAGTGGAGAATAAGACTGAGAATAAGACAGAATGAGCTTTAGAGTTTTGAGAGAGTATTTTTCCTTGTAGAGTATTGTTTTCTGATGGTAACGAATAATCTGAGAAACAAGATGCTGTATGTTCGCTATCAACAAAAAAGATAACCTTCCCCTAAAACGGAATTGCATAATTCGCTGATTTTTCCCTCTCTTCATTATGACAGACCAATCAGAAAGTTCTTTTTTTTAGGGGGTAGTTTGTAATCAGTTTCATTGATTCCAGTTTAATACTGGTACATGCAGAAACCCATGGCGGTGAGAAAGCAGAATCGTTTGCCCCTTGGACAAAATGCTTTGTGGAATTTCTTCCAGCTTTTGACGTTCTTAGTTCAAATTCTACCGAAGCCAACTTTCTTCTCCCCACTTCGGGGTCTTTCATATGAAATACTAGTCAAATACTGGAGTCGATGTAATCGACTTGATCTTCCTTTCTCTCAAAATTGTCGGCCCTGAATCCTTCAACAGAACAGAGTCCCATTTAGGGGTATTGTTAGGAAATCGATCAATTATATGCCATGGAAACCTTATGAGTCCTAGACTCAGAAAAAAAGTAGGAACCACGCATTTTGAATTTGGTGGGGTTTGATCTCTGTATAACGTCAAAAGCTCAATCTAATATTCAATCCAACGCCCTCCATCTCCGCAAAACAGTACAAACTGTAGTTTTATTTCTTTTTAATCAGAACTTATTAGGATTCATTTGTTGGCAAATACTCATTAAAACTAACCAATTATATTTTAAAGAATAATTAGATTTAGACCAATTAAATTTTCACTTTTTCTTTCAAAAATTATTTTAACATTAATTTTTTTTTCAATTTTTGGTTCAGTTTATTTTCGTGAAATTATACATTAACATATATCATTAATTTTGTAAAGTCACTTCTAAATCGGTTATATCGATTTTTCGATTAGTTTTTGTTTCGTCCTGTTTTTTAGCTTTTCTAGATATAAACGAGAGTCGTAAGTGAAATTATGAACATTTTCAAAGGTTTCGACATGAAAGATTATCGCCAGCGATTTGCTAGAAGTGACAGATAGTCCTCCCTTCAAATCAAAAGAAACCCTTAATGTGTCTTAATCCTATTAGGGCACCCAGGCCAATCGCTCAGCCCAAGTGATACAAACTGAAATGACTTTGAGGCCGATTCATCGGCCTGATGAAACACACGTTATGAATGGTTGGTCTTGAAGTGTAACAGCTAATCAGAGATCGGTTTTCAGTAGACGTGTCTCAATAGAAAAAAAATTTTGATCTTTTTGGCTACACATACCAAAACACCGTTTGTCTCAAAAGAGTTAAGACTTTAGGACAGCGATTTTCAACCGGGGTTTATATGACCCCTAAAGATTCATGTAAGATCTTGTTGTTAAAACTTATGAGCAATAAACTGGTTATACTTCCACAATACACAAAGAAACATTCATTTTATTCTTTTACTTGTTTCAGTCATTTGACTACGGCCATGCTGGAGCATTGCCTTTATTCGTGTGGGTGTGTGTATATATATATATATATATATATATATATATATATATATATATAGGAGTCGCTGTGTGGCAAGTAGCTTCTTTACCAACCACATGGTTCCGGGTTCAGTCCCACTGCGTGGCACCTTAGGCAAGTGTCTTCTACTATAGCCTCGGGTCGATCTAAGCCTTGCGAGTGGATTTGGAAACTGAAAGAAGCCCGTCGTATATATGCTTATATATGTGTGTGTGTATGTGTGTGTGTCTGTGTTTGTCCCCCCAACATCGCTTGACTACTGATGCTGGTGTGTTTACGTCACTGTAACTTAGCAGTTCGGCAAAAGAGACCGATAGAATAAGTACTAGGCTTACAAAGAATAAGTCCTGGGTCATTTGCTCGAGTAAAGGCGGTGCTCCAGCATGGCCACAGTCAAATGACTGAAACAAGTAAAAGAGTAAAAAGAGTAAAGGGTATATATATATATATATATGTATATATATATATATATATATATATATATATATATATATATATATATATATATATATATATACACGACGGGTTTCTTTCAGTTTCCGTCTACCAAATCCAATCACAAGGCTTTGATGCGTCCAAGGCTATAGTAGAAGACCCTTGCCTAAGGTGTCACTCAGTGGGACTGAACCCATGTGGTTGGTAAGCAAGCTACTTGCCACACAACCACTCCTGTGCCTTACACAATTTAATAATATACACAATCATATATATATATATATATAGTTGGAATTTACAAAAAAAAAAGACGAAGACGGGTGTGTAAACGACAAACAGATGTATTAGTTTAATACTCGGGAAGTGAGAAAGTCTTTTACGATTCGAGCGTACGCTCTTCAACAGAAAGAAACACAGAAATAATCAGGGAGAGAAAATAGAAAAGGTTTAGTGGCTACCGATCATATCATATACACATACATACATACATACATACATACATACATACATACATACATACATACATACATACATACATGCATGCATGCATATATACATACATGCATACATGCATACATACATACATACATACATACATTCATACATACATACATACACACATTCATGCATGAATGCAGCATGCATACATACATACATACATACATACATACATACATACATACATACATACATACATACATACATACATACATGCATGCATACATACGTACATATTTGTCTTGAGTAAATCATCAATACCGAATTTGAGGGAAAATATTCATTTTCGATGAAGAAGATTTCGATGTCAAAACACTTTTCTCTCTCAGCCTTGACTTTTCTTTAAATTTTTTTCTATATTTTTGCGTGGGTGGTGACACTTTAGCACTTTTTCTTTTATCAATTTTATTTGGTTTGATTATTTTAAAAACAAAATATTGATATTATATGAATTCAATAATCAATTAATAATGGAGGAAATATACGTGTCAATGTTTAGCTTTTCTCCTGTTGTTGTTATTGACTTCCTCGTTTTCTTTTTCTTTTTCTTTTGTCTTCTCTTTACTTCATACTCATTTTACTACTACTACTGCTACTGCTGCTACTACTACTACTACTACTACACTACTACTACTATACTGTATCATCATCACCATCACATCATCATCATCATCATCAGCGTCCCTGGTGTAGTGTATCACACTAATTTCGCTTATTGCGCGAACACACCACACACACATACACACACCACACACACCCACACCCACACACACACACACACCACACACACACACATTAATATATATATATATATATATATATATATTATATATATATATATATAGGTTATAAGAGATAACGGTGTCATTGAGACCCAAAGGGGTCAGGTAATACTGAATAAGTGCTATAGACAGACCATAGTTAAGTTCCAGGTTCGGTAATTTTGCGAATATGCGAATTTTTTGCGCAATGAGATAAAAAAACAAAACCAAGGCTGTGTAGATATTAGAACATTTATAGAATGAAGGTCTTACAGCTGTTTCCAGGATATTTCTTAATTATATCCCTTCATCAGAGACGGTATGAGAGGATGGTTAAGTCACAGTTAGTTTAGATGTAATACAAAATAGAGAGTGAAGTGGAGGAAGAAAATAGATGCCAGATGTGTAGGGATATCCCAAAATATATTGCCTTTATTAGATAGACGACTAGCTTCCGCAGTGTTTCCATTATAATACAAATTTAATTCACAAGACAGTTGTCAAGTAAACGCTTGGTTAAAAGACATTAAACCAAAGTGCCACGCAACGGATTTAAACCGGAATCGGAACAGTAGTTGCGAACCATTTCTACACCCGTATCTCTATATATAAACGGCAAAATGTCTGTGTATGTGTGTGTGTGTGTGTGTGTGTATCCTTTATACAAATCCACAAAGTTTCATTTAGAGGGCTCGCACTTTCTATGGTCATTCAAAACCGTCCAAGGGTGGTCGTGCACATCTTTACATTCCCCAGTCACCCCGCAAATTCATTAAAAAAATCAATAGAAGTGACTTTTTTGTGAATTTTCTATCCAAAACCCAATCAAAATGCCCGAAACTTGATACGCCAATTGACCGCCAGCTAGCTGTATGTGATTGGTCGGAGTTTTGGACAGTACTCGCGTGTATGTGCGCACGCACGTAGCTGTATATGCATGAAGTAGCACTATGACCCGGCAACGTCGGGTCATAGTGCTACTTCAGTGTAACATAAAATGCGTCATATTTCCCTTTTGTTTTCCAGTCGATTTTCGCCCAAGTTATATTTGATTTTCATTTTCCTTTCTCTATATTCAGAATCTGTTTCATTCATATCTCTTCTTTCTATCATGTAGGTACATTGCTATTCGACATCCCTTGAAGGCAAAGTACATATGTACGCTGGTGCATGCGAGGTTAGTGATAATGGGCGTCTGGATTTTGTCGTTCATCGGATCCCTTCCTGTTTTGTTTGGACAAGTAAGTAACGAGAAACTTGTAATATCTAATCCTATATTTCGAATTTGTTTCAATTATTGGACTGCGGCCATGCTGGGACATCGCCCTGAAGGGTTTAGCCGAATGGGTTTAGTAATATTTTTTTTTCAAATTTGGTACCTATTCTTTCGGTCTCTTTAAACTAACAGCTAATTTTGATTTATGGGAACACAAACATATCAACACCGGTTTTCAAGCCGTGGTGAGGGACAAAGGCTCACACACACACACACACATACACCCGCACACACATATATACATATATATATACATATATATTTTTTCATTTTCTTTTATTTACTTTTAATTATATATATATATAGAGAGAGAGAGAGGGGAGAGAGAGAGAGAGAGAGAGAGAGAGAGAGAGAGAGGCTTCCACAAATTTTCCATCTACCAAACTCAACTACTTTACTCTAAGATCAAAAAGAGTTTATAAACTTTCGCTTTACCTTTAACATCGATATATATATATATAAATATATATATATAAGAAAGTTGGTTTGTGAAAGCACGTGGGTGAATATATAGAAAATAGTAAAGAGTGAAAAAACGACAGAAGGCTTACATGTTAAAAAATATATATATTTGCCTCAATATGTCTGAAGAATATTAGAACATTTTTTTTTTTTTTCTCTTATAATGACATGGAGAAATCTAAATCAAATATCAATTACCAGATAATACTCAATCACATACTTTATTAAACCACCACATAAGAGACTGTAGGGTTAAATATAAAAAGCAGAACAAATCAGTGTACATAAAGGAATGTACATAAAAGAGTGTATATAAAAGAGTAATTTTATGGACATTCCTTTATGTACACTGATTTGTTCTGCTTTTTTATATTTAACCCTACAGTCTCTTACGCGGTGGTTTAATAAAGTATGTGATTGAGTATTATCTGGTAATTGATATTTGATTTAGATGTATTTCTCCATCTTGTATTAGTAATCTGTGGTAAATCATTTTACCTTTGCCCATATAATAGAGTAAATGAATTGATTGCATCGCAATCATTAACATTTATGTATTAACTTTGTTGGGTACTTCCCTAGCAGTATATTGGATATATGTTATCCCATGGAGGGTTGCATTTGCAACCCCTATCTCAATTTGTATATATATATATATATATATATATATATATATATACATATATATATATATATATAATATATATATATATACATACACAATATATATACATATATATATAACATATGTATATATACATACACATATATATATACTATATATATATATATATACATACATATTATATATACATACATATATATATATAATATATATATACATATATATATATATATATATATATATAGATACATATATATATATATATATATATATATATATATATATATATATATGCCTCATACATGTATATTGTGTGTGTGGTGTGTATGTATATTTGAAGAATAGAAGCTTGCTAGAAATGAAAGCGAAAGCTTCAAAAACCACCAATTCTACTGGACGATCCTGTATATAATATGGTGAGAGAGAAACAAAAATCGACGGGTGGTCATTTCTGGAATTCCTTTTGTCATCAGTCCATTTCGACAGAGCTGACCTGAGAATGGTCACTGAACAACATCAACATCAAAGACATGCTTGTGTAGACAATGTGTACATTTTTAAACACGCTATTCAATTCAACCATGTGTTCGAATACCTTTTGAAGAGAACGCATAACAAGGTTTAGGACAAAGCTGTTTATCACAAGAAACCTTATGTCTGATTACGATGGAATGCCTTTCTCATTGACGAATTCGAAGTAAATGCATTAACGAAGCAACATAGTTTGCCGTTGACCGGATGTAATATTATCTCTTCATTCATTCATTCATTCATTTCGTTTCTCCGTTTCCGATGTATCCATCTACAGCACATCTAAAACAATGTTTAGACGAACAGGGCTGGATGTTGGTTAAAAATTCGGTTAAGAATTTCGTTTAGCAATTACTTGGTTCGTGTTGGAGAGTTAAGATACGCATTACGTATTTATTTGTTTCTGTTTAAGGTTTAAGCTATTCGTTTCGCAAAACTTTGGCTTCTGTTGAGGAATTAAGACGTTTTCTTTGTAACAATCTCGTTTCTCTTATGCGGTTAAGGATTTCACTTCGCAGTGGCATTAAAGTATTTGGTATACATTATCAGCATCACGCTTTTATACCCAGGCCACATTGTTTCGCTTCAAAATGCTTATTCATTTAGTTAGAACGGAAGTTAAGCTAATTTTATATCTTGAAATATGTGTGACTATGTGCGTGTGAAAAATATAGATAGATAGATTAGATAGATAGATAGATAGATAGATAGATAGATAGATAGATAGATAGATAGATACATACATACATACATACATACATACATACATACATACATTACATACATACATACATACGTATATATGTGTGAGTGTGTGTATATACATACACACACACACACACACATACACACACATATATAACTATAACAATATCTACATAATATATGTAAATATTTATATATTTACATACCTACATGTATATAATGTGTGTGTGTATATATATATATATGTATGTATAGATAAATAGATAGATATATGTAGGTGTGTACGTATGTTCGTATGTATGCATATACATAGGCACAGCTTGACTGTT
>NC_043004.1:82170803-82175501 GCF_006345805.1 Octopus sinensis | reverse complement strand
TACTACAGCTGCTGCTACTACTACTACTACTACTAGTAGTAGTAGTAGTAGTAGTAGTAGTAGTAGTAGTAGTAGTAGTAGTAGTAGTAGTATACTGTATAACATTTCCATATTTCTACACAATATACTTTTCTAGGCCTGAATTTTTTGTGGGGAGGGGATCAGTTGAGTAGATCGACCCCAATACACAACTTATACTTAATTTATCGACCCCGAAATGACGAAAGGCAAAGTCGATCTCGGCAGTATTTGAACTCAGAACGTAAAGACAGACGGTCATAATATACAAATATTTCTCATGGCACCAGTTCACTCTTTACAGAATCTTACATTTTTTGTTTTCCGCGAATTTTTCAAGGGTCCAGCTAGTTATTATTATTATTAATGAGTAAGAGAGCAGTTCATGCCATCAATGTGACACTGGGGTAAAATATACAAAGCCCAGTATACCCATCATGACTACCCGTCTGATGAGGGTACACTAGGCACATGCATTACAACCATATGTGTGCGACATGGTGATCTCATATCAAATAAACAGCACATGACCTTGCAGGTGAGGTCCAGTTAGAATTTCCTTCTGGTCGAGTAACCCATCCTGCTCAAAAGGTCCCTAAATAGGGATGTTTTAAGGATGTTGAACAAACCACCCATGTTTCCAAAGGTGAATTATCCAAACCGCTAAGACTTCCTTTCAACACACGGCTATGATGCTCTCCCACTACTTCTGCTCGTGATCAGAGGTGCACATATTGTCAGCCACTAAGGTACATGCTCAACTGGTTACGGTCAAACAACTGACAAGCAAATCTGTGATATTGAGCAGAATGTTTGCTGTAGCCTATCTTTTATACCAAGACAAAACAATGTTCATGATAACAGTTCCAATCAGTTAAGAACAGTAGCCACGATAGCCACTGTCTGGTACTGCATCAGGGCATCATCATCATCATCATTATTATTATTATTATTATTTATTATTATTAGTAGTAGTAGTAGTAGTAGTAGTAGTAGTAGTAGTAGTAGTAGTAGTAGTAGTAGTAGTAGTATCATTATTATTATTATATTATTATTATTATTATTATTGAGTGAGAGAGCAGTTCATGCCATCAAAGTGACACTGGGGTAAATATACGAAGCCCAATATACCCATCATGACTACCCGTCTGATAAGGGTACACCAGGCACATGCATCACAACCATATGTGCGCGACATGATGATCTCATAACAAAATAAACAGCACATGACCTTGCAGGTGGGGCCCCTGTTAGAATTTTCTTCAGGTTGAGTAACCCATCCCGCTCAAAAGGTCCCTGAATAAGGGTTGTTTAAGGATGTTGAAAGAACCACCCATGTTTCCAGAGGTGAATTATTCAAACCCCAAAGAATCCTTATTATTATCATTATTACTATTATTATTATTATTATTATTATTATTATTATTATTATTATTTCAATCATTATTATTATTATTGTTGTTGTTGTTGTTGTTGTTGTTGTTAATCTTACCTTGATTATCCTTGTCATTCGTCTTTTTGTGGTCGATACATCAAAATACCATAAAACCATTTTCACAGTAAAATCTATGAAAGTCTAGTCATCTATCACCTGAGTTTTCTTAATGAACATTTTACGATCCAGCCAAGATGTGCTACGACATCTTTCTACTTCCAAGAATTATGAGCTAATTTTTTCCTCAAACTTCACCATACTGTGTTAATAAAAGTGAAAATATTTACAGATATATGTGCAGAAGTGGCTGTGTAGTAAGAAGCTTGCATCCAAACCACATGGTTCCGGGTTCAGTCCCACTTTATGGTGCCTAGGGCAAGTGTCTTCTACTATAGCCTTGGTCCGAGTTGGTAGAGAGAAACTGAAAGAAGCTCGTCGAAAATGTATATATCTATCTATTAGTGTGTCTGTGTCTGTCAAACTCACTATCGCTTGACAACCGATGTTGGTGTGTTTACTTCCCCGTAACTTAGCGATTCGGAAAAACCGACCGATAGAATAAGAACCAGGCATACAAAGAAAAACTTCTGGAGTCGATTTTCTCCGACTGAAAGGCGGTGTTCCAGCATGACCGCAGTCAAATGATTGAAACAAGTAAAAAGAAAAAACAAAAAGAATGGCCTAGTGGTTAGGGCAGCGGATTTGCGGTCGGAGGATCGCGGTTTCGATTCCCAGACCGGGCGTTGTGTGTGTATTGAGCGAAAAAAACACCTAAAAGCTCCACGAGGCTCCGGCAGGAGGTGGTGATCCCTGCTGTACTCTTTCACCACTCTAAAGGCGGTGCTCCAGCATGGCCACAGTCAAATGACTGAAACAAGTACAAAACAAAAAAAAATAAATAAATAATATATGTATATATATATCAAAATATATATATATATATATATATGTATGTATATATATATATATATATACATGCATATATATATATATATATATATACATATATATGTATGTATGTATGTATGTATGTATGTATGTATGTATGTATATAAACTGTTGCAGCATGAAAGGTGTTTATAAGCCATTTAAGAAACACACAAAACCGCTAGATTAACTTCAACATTTAAATTTCATTTGTCAAAATATTTTCGTCACATTGTTGGTAGTTATGAAATGGTTCGCTGTGCGTTTCTCAGATTGGATAATGATACTCCACATCCCCATGTGAGCATTAAGGACTTTTTCGTTTTCAATGTACTCGAGTGTTGTTGTTTCTGTCATGTCTCTGATGTGTGGTTGCATGTTCAAAATGTAATTAGATAAGTTGTCAACAGACATTCTACCTGATTTGTCAGTCGGAAAGCATACAATCTCTCTATTTTTGATACGATTTTTAATTTGTCAAGGCCCTTCTTAATTTTGGTGTCAAGATCATGGGTCTTATTTTTTGTTCGCTTTTGCTTATGCATTTGGGTGTAATTAGAGAAAGCTGACAGGAGTTTGGATTTAGTAAGGGTACACTTTGCTTTTAAAGCAGTGTCAGCATAGGGTGGCATGCATACTCTTTTGTTGAAGGGTAAGTTGGTAGGGCAAACCCTTTTCATGTCAAACTTTGTAATATTCTTTAAACAAACTCTACCTAATTTGTATCGATCCGTTATATAAAAACCAATTGTAAAATATTTAAGCTGGTGTTGGGCCGAAGAAGTATCGAATGTGTTAACCAGAAAATTTCATTTCAAAATTAGCAGTTCAGCTTAAAATATTAATTAGTTCCACGTAGAAGATCATTCATTAACTCATTAGTGTTGAAAAATTTTATTGAAAAGGTTTTTACACAAAGTATTTTGTTATGAAATATAAGGCCACAAAAGTTATGGATTATAACATGGAAGGTTTCTGTAATATTGAAAATTATGTTCAGATTAGCTCGCTATATTCAGAGTAGTTGAAAATTAAAGAAAAACAAAAGACGAAGACAGGTCTATGAACAACAAGTAAGTGTATCTTTTTTTACGCTCGAAAAAAATGAAAAAGTGTTTTACGTTTCGAGCCTGCGCTCTTCAACAGAAAGGAATAAGAGAAAATAAACAGAGACAAAATAAAAAAAAACTTGTAGATTTCAATGGTCCAGCATGGTGAATATTAAATATATTCAGTGTAGATGCGTAACTTACTGGAAGAAGGGAATCAAGCAAACACCACTGCGAGTATTAATTGAAAAACAGCTAAATCGGTTTCAATAAGAGAACTACTTGTTTAATTCTAAAGTAAATATTTCTCAATTTATTGAAATACTGAGCTGTGATAGAGGTTGATTTACAGACTAGCTGACGCTGTTTAACTGATTTTCTATACTTTGGCTTTTATATAGCTTGTATTTGTTATCTAATAACAGATAAAATTATCTCGAACTAAATGTTAAAATGTATTCCGTTTACGCAATTTACTACTTTAAGGTTTTTGTCAAATAAACAATTTTGCTCAGATATCAGAAACAGCCTCAAAATGATAACCTACCTGCTAAAAACAGCAGCCAAATTACACCATGTTATCTAAACCCTTTGCCTGCCTGAATTCTTTTTATAAGTTGATCCTAAACATCCATGCTTGTTTTCAGAAATTTAGTTAAGCCCTTGTTTCATTCGTTCTAAGTCATATACAAAGTTACGCTGATGGTTGAAATAAAACTGGGAATGGCTGTGTGGTAAGGAGTTTGCTTCCCAACCACATGGTTCCGGATTCAGTCCCATTGCGTGTCACCTTGGGCAAGTGTCTTCTACTATGGCCTTGGACCGACCAAAGCCTTGTAAGTGAATTTGGTTGACGGAAACTGAAAGAAGCCCATCGTATGTATATATGTATATGCTTGTGTGTCTGTGTTTGTCCACACACACACACACACACACTCACCGTCGCTTGACGACCGATGTTGGTGTGCATACATCGCAGTAACTTAGCGGTTCGGCAAAACAGACCGATAGAATAAGTACTAGGCTTACAAAGAATAAGTCCTCGGATCGATTTGTTCGACTAAAGGCGGTGCTCCAGCATGGCCACAGTCATATGACTGAAACAAGTAAAAGAATAACATATGATGCATGGATGCCAGGAAAATATGTCCTGTGTATCTTCACCGATAGAGTTTACCATTCTACATGATTGTGCGTCTGTATATATAAATTAATTTCCATTCAACCGGCTGTCCGCCCAAAGCATTTTCATAATTTGTTCCTAAACGT
>NC_043004.1:82135803-82165803 GCF_006345805.1 Octopus sinensis | reverse complement strand
AACTCAGAGAGGACAAACAAGGACAGACAAACGGATTAAGTCGATTATATCGACCCCAGTGCGTAGCTGGTACTTATTTAACCGACCCCGAAAGGATGAAAGGCAAAGTCGACCTCGGCGGAATTTGAACGCAGAACGTAACGGCAGACGAAATACCGCTAAGCATTTCGCCCGGCGTGCTAACGTTTCTGCCAGCTCGCCGCCTTCGAGCCATGCGCCTAAGCGAACCTAAAATGCTGCGCAGACATTGCTTTGCAAGTGATGGTCATACACGTCTACGAGTTGATAACCATTATGTATAAACAGAAAATGTCTGGTATAAATGACCATTGTCCGAACAAGAGCACAATACTCATTTATGCAGAAGATATACTTTATTATGACAGCAAGAGCATCCACGAAAAGCTCATTCGTTTCTCGCGTCCAGTTGATAAAATGAACAGATTCAAATTTTCTGGGACAGGCTGTGAGCGCATGCGTAGAAGGACACCATACACTGGACAATTGGATAATTTATGTACCATATTTTATATTAGTATTTTGTGCGTTTATATAGGCACAGGCGTGGCTGTGTGGTAAGAAGTTCGTTTCACAATCACATGGTTCTAGGTTCGGTCCCACTGCGTGGTACGTTGGGTAAGTGTCTTCTAATATAGCCCCGAGCCAACCATAGCATTGTGAATGGATTTGATATATATATATATATAGGGGCAGGAGTGACTGTGATATGTAGCTTACTTACCAACCACATGGTTCCGGGTTCGGTCCCACTGCGTGGTACGTTGGGTAAGTGTCTTCTACTATAGCTCCGAGCCGACTATAGCATTGTGAGAGAATTTGATAGACGGAAACAGAAAGAATCCTGCCTTATGTGTGTCTTACTACCTGTGTTTATCCCCAGCCACTTCTTGACAACGGATGTTGGTGTGTTTCCGTCGCCGTAACTTAGTGGCACGGCAAATGACCCCGATAGAATAAGCACCGGACTTTAAAAAAAATAGATACTGGTGTCCATTCATTCGATGAAGAGTTCAAGGTGATGCTCCAGCCTGGGCGCAGTCTAAAGACTGAAAGATAAAAGATAAAGAGATATTCACGTATACCGAAGTGCACGAATGTTTAGAATATAAAAACATCGTTGCAAGAATGAAGAAATATCTAGAAAATTCTTTTGTGATTTAAATTGTTGAAAATTGTAAGAGAGCTATCATGGACAGCTGTAAAACTTTGGGAAACACGTGTGTGTGTGTGTGTTGTGTACGTGCGTGTACATATATGCGTATATATATATATATATATATATATATACGTATGCATACGCACACACATACATAAACACACATACACACACATATGTATATATATTTTTTCATTGCCCACAGGAGGCTACACATAGAGGGGACAAAAAAGGGATTAAGTCGATTACATCGACCCCAGTACACAACTGGTACTTATTTAATCGATCCCAAAAGGATGAAAGGCAAAGTTGACCTCGGCGGAATTTGAACTCAGAACGTAGCGGCAGAAGAAATACCTATTTCTTTACTACCCACAAGGGACCAAGCACAGAGAGGACAAACAAGGACAGACAAACTGATTAAGTCGATTACATCGACCCCAGTACGTAACTGGTACTTATTTAATCGAACCCGAAAGGATGAAAGGCAAAGTGAGTAAGGTGATGATGATGACGACAACGGCGATGGTGATGTTGATGATGAGGATGAGGACGGACGATGGTGATGACGACGATGACGAATAAGATGATGACGATAGTGAAGCCGGCGGTGATGATGATGACGATGGTGTTGATGACGTTGATGATGATGATAATGATGATGATGATGATGATGATGATGATGATGATGATGATGATGATGATGATGAAATCTACGTGAATCTGATCAGCAACAAAATTTAAGAAAATAGAAGAAAAATAATAATAATAAAGATACGCTCACATTGAGTATGGGGCAGAAATTTAATTATTTTACGTGGAACAGATATCTACAAAATCGTGCGTGTAAAAGATATATACAAAAAAAAAACAAATAATAATAGATAAATAAAGATTGCAATCGAAGAACACACGCGAAGTGAATTGAGCAATAAACGTGTTTAACACTGAAAATAAAACTAAAAAAAAAAGTTTAAATAATTTTATACTTATCCTCTCTGTTACTATTTACAAGCGAAATGCAAAATTAAATCCGAACGTCTACATTTTTTAAATGCCATGTCTAAAGGAGGAAAAATTAGATTATCTGACGATTTTCGTGCTTAACTAACTGCATTAATAAATTTAGTAAATTCTTTTAAACATAAACATATAGGCGCAGGAGTGGCTGTGTGGTAAGTAGCTTGTTTACCAACCACATGGTTCCGGGTTCAGTCCCACTGCGTGGCACCTTGGGCAAGTGTCTTCTATTATAGTCTCGGGCTGACCAAAGCCTTGTGAGTGGATTTGGTAGACGGAAACTGAAAGAAGCCCGCCGTATATATGTATATATATATACATATGCGTGTGTGTGTTTGTGCGTCTGTGTTTGTCCCCCTAGCTGGTGTGTTTATGCCCCCGTTACTTAGCGGTTCGGCAAAAGAGACCGATAGAATAAGTACTGGGCTTACAAAAAAAAAAAAGTCCCGGGGTCGAGTTGCTCGATTAAAGGCGGTGCTCCAGCATGGCCGCAGTCAAATGACTGAAACAAGTAAAAGAGTAAAAGAGTAATATGAAAGATCACTATATGGATTCCTTGTATGCTAAAAATAGACGCCAAACAGTCTTACCACTAAATCTGTGCTCTCAACTTAGTAAGATGCTGGATGTTTTTTCGAGCTAGACAAATGAAAAGAAATAAGCATAGCACTTAATTCCATCCCTTAAGGTTTCGACAGGAACAATTCTATAATTGTCTGTGTCTTCTCAGTGAAATCGGTGCCGTCACAACAATGGAACTGGGCACGAACCGTTTCTAATATGAAAACAAACCCATGCACCTAGGAAATACGACAGTTTAAATACACACACACACACATATACAGGCGCAAGCGTGGCTGTGTGGTAAGAAGTTTGCTTCCCAACCACATGGTTCCGGGTTCAGTCCCACGGCGTGACACCTTAGGCAAGTGTCTTCTAATATAACCTCATGCTGACCAAAACCTTGTGAGTGGATTTGGTAAACGGAAACTGAAAGAAGCCCGTCGTATATGCGTGTGTGTGTGTGTGCGTGCATGCATGCGTTTGTGCACCAGCCATCGCTTGACAACCGATGCTGGTATGTTTGTGTCCAGGTAACCTAGCCGTCCGGCAGAAGAGACCGATAGAATAAGTACTAAACTTACAAAGAATAACATTATTTACATTTGACGGATAATTGTCCTCATCTTGTTTGTTGTTAACACAACGTTTCGGCTGATATACCCTCCAGCCTTCATCAGATGTCTTGGTGAAATTTCGAACCTGGGTTCTCATTCCTAAGGTATTTTTCGGGCATATGGCGTACAGGATGTACAGACAACCCCTAGTTTCGGGGTGATTTTTTAACGTTATATACGATATGGATATCACGGCCTTCTCCCAACTGGCGGAAACGCGCGGTGGGCAGCTGAAGACGTGGTTTACGACGATTAAGGAGGACGTCTCCGTGCTCACGGGACCGCAGGTGGTCGGCCTGCGCCGATGGAACCGTGACTGGCTCGCTATCTCCAGTGAACTGGCGCAGGGCCGTCGTGCGTGGGCTGCCATGGTTCGAGATGCTTCGCAGGGTGGCAGAAGAAGCCGACTCAACCCGCTCAGTGGGAATGTCGCCACAAGTACAAGAGTAAGTATATACGATATATTTTAGTGTATAATAAAGTATTTTACATGCAAGCACTAGTATGCCATAAAAAACCATAGTACAATAGCGTTATACAGTTCATAGTATTGTAGTAAGTCTTAATAAACCTTTATCGGCGGTAATATGACGTTATGGTCATGTTGGCCGAATAGGTATAATTATTAGTTTCCCATTGGTTAAAATTACTGCCCATATTTGAATCGTAACTTTCGTCAAAGAGAAATATTTCACGAAATACGGTTCTTAGAATTCAGATATGAGCAGTTATAAAAACCATGATTTGGGGGAAAATAAACCAGTGTTCGCTGGTTGTCACACGATTCCACAACACTCACTCTCTTGAGATATTGGCTACTGCCATGCCAGGTCTTTTGTCTAATTCAACAAGGCTATTTTGAATCTTTATATATAAAGCTGAAGTTGTCTATGTGTGGCAGGTTTGGTAGCTTTCAACTAACACTATCTCCTCCGTGACCCCGCGGCGCAAGTTGACCAAAATTGAGAGTATGATAGAAGAAGGCTTGCTCTTAATTCCGTAGAAAACAAATTCAAATTGGACCATGTTAAGACCAAAAATTATTTACATTAAAAAGGCGCTTTTTTACTATGAAAATCCCTATTTTTTACGATTTATTTTTACTGCTGTGTTGCCATTTCTCGGTGTATTTCAACCAGAAAAATGTTCACTTAAAGAGAATAACAAGCTACATAATGCAAAATTTTTACTTTTCAAAAATTCCAATTCTAAAGGATCGAAAAGAAAATAAACCCGAGCAACGCCGGGCTATACTGCTAGTTGTTGTTTAAAACTCTTGTAGCTTAGTTATGGAAGAATTAGTTCAAATAAATTTTATGTCGTAATTCTCTACGACAGTCTTGTTTTGACTTATAAAAATGTACTGTAAATATTAAATGTACGTAAATAAACTGATTCAGTAAATAATTTCTTTTTGTTCATTTTCTTCAACCTGTTGATGAAATTTATTTTTGTAACTATGAAACTGTTACTATACCGGTGAAAAAGAATAAGCTTTATTATTTTCAACATACATGCACGTTCATCTTCTTGGTGTGTATAACTCACCACAGCGTTTATATAGTCTGATTTATGCATGGTGATAAATAGTTATAATTAAGTTATAAGAGACGAATTTATCACCATAGATTCCTACTCAAGAAATATTGATATTTATAATAATTTCAAGTCGAATTCTTTACTCTTTTACTCTTTTACTTGTTTCAGTCATTTGACTGCGGTCATGCTGGAGCACCACCATTAGTCGAATAAAATCGACCCGAGGACTTATTCTTTGTAAGCCTAGTACTTATTCTATCGGTCTCTTTTTGCCGAACCGCAAAGTGACGGGGACGTAGACACACCAGCATCGGTTGTCAAGCGATGGTGCTGGGGAGGACAAACACATACATACATATATATACACAAGCATAAAACACATAAATTCATATATATACATATATATATATATTCGACGGGCTTCTTTCAGTTTCCGTCTACCAAATCCACTCACAAGGCTTTGGTCGGCCCGAGACTATAGCAGAAGACACTTACCCAACGTGCCACGCAGTAGGACTGAACCCGGAACCATGTGGTTGCGCCTAGATAAAAATCATCTAATTGTTATAGATAACTTTCCGCTATTATAAATTGTCATTCGTCATTTCTTCTCAATATTCACGCCGGTGAATCAATCCACAATTACATTAATAACCATTCCTTAATCGCTTTTTGTTGGGTTTATGGTGTCAATATTTGGGGGTAAATAAATGGAGTTGGCTGAATCGTTATCACACCGGAAAGAAAATGCGGCATTTCTTCCGACTTAACGTCCTGAGTTCAAATGCAGTAGGGATCGACTTTGCCTTTTATCTTTTCGGGGCCGATAAAATAATTACCAGTTGATTGCTGGATTCGATGCAATCGGCTTAACTCCACCTTCCAAATTGTCGACTTTGCACCAAAATTTATTTCTTAATTGCCCATAGGGGGCTAAATATAGAGGGGAGAAACAAGGACAAAGGGATTAAGTCGATTATATTGACCCCAGTGTGTAACTGGTACTTATTTAATCGACCCCGAAAGGATGAAAGGCAAAGTCGACCTCGGCGGAATTTGAACTCAGAACGTAACGGCAGACGAAATACCGCTAAGCATTTCGCCCAGCGTGCTAACGTTTCCGCCAGCTCACCGCCCTTTGCACCAAAATTTGGAACTAATTTTTGTGGTAACAAACGACATGATGAAACTTCTGGAGTACATGCTGGAGCAACATTTACCTATAGATGCAATGTTTGGACGCAACGTTAGTGTTTTATCCTGGAATCAATGGGCGTTTCGGATCTTACTACACACACAGACACACACGCACGCACTCATCCGATTGAGGTGACCCATTCTTAGTTGATCAAGTCTAGATGTATCCAAGCATCATTCTTCCGATTTCCATCAATCAATTATTCTCAGACAGAGCCATCTAAATTCTTTCTCCGCAACCTCTGTCTCATTCTTGGTGGCACTTTTTCTACAAACACTCGAATAACCCAGAATTCCATAGGCCTCGTTCAGATTACATCCTGCTGAAATCTGACTGCGAAACCTCCACTCGTAAACACTGCATTCTCCACCATTTCTTGCGGCAGACCTCTACCAATTTTTTGTAACTGGGTTCTCTTTGCTTCTCAAGCCTCCTCCATCCCTTCTCCTAGGACACGCTTAATTCCATTAATCCTTGTTGCCTTGTAAAACCAAGATACTGACTGACCTCAGCAAGGTCTGGATGATATGAGCTGGAAATTTCGCTAATTCTCTTTGGAGATTGCTCGACTTCAAACGAATACTAGTATTTAGTACAAAATACTTGAACGTTCCTTTACTTATAGTTGTTAGTGCAGATCGCGTTTTCAGTGTCCGTTTGCAAAATTACGCAACCATTTTCTTAATCAGTCTATTCAGCGATTACAAAACCCCTACTTGTTATAGGGTGAGAATCTAATTAAATTCGTGCAGAAGCTGCTTCTATGATGCAACAACCATTCTGTCGATTTCTCTGCAATGAAGGAATCCGTTACGCATATAAATTCTTTTGATTCCACATGTAAATAATATTGTATGCTGTATGTTACCTCATATAAGACAATACGATTCTGTTAGTTTTTTCCGTGCAAACTGCTCTCGGATGTGTTATATTGGAATTATTTCCATCCCAGGTATAAAGACTCCAATTATCATCATCATCATCATCATCATTATCATCATCATCGCCATCATTTTGATCACAACCACCATTAACACTGATATCATCATCATCCTCATCATCGTCGTCGTCATCGTCGTCGTCATCATCATCATCATCATCATCGTCATCATTATCATCATCATCGCCATCATTTTGATCACAACCACCATTAACACTGATATCATCATCATCATCATCATCATCATCGTCGTCATCATCATCATCGTCGTCGTCGTCATCCTCCTCCTCCTCCTCCTCGCCGTCGTCGTAGCATCATCATCACCCTCATCATTATCACCAGAATCATCATCACCAGAATCATCATCACCATCATCATCATAATTCATTATCATAACCATCATCATAACCATCATCATAATCGTCGTCATCATCATCATCCTCACAATTTTCAGTATTCTTTCTTTCTTTCTTTTTTTCTTTCATTCTTTCTTTCTTTCTTTCTTTCTTCATTGCATGTGTGCACTACACAAACAGCGAAGAGTTGTGAAAACAAGGCAAATGCGAATACGAGCAGGATAAATCTTTTTTTTTTATTTTTCTTGTTATTGTTCATTATTTTGCTTGTTTGTTTTCTTTGTTTATTTTCTCTTCTGTTGAAAGAAATCCGTCCAATAACAAAGCAACACAATGTACGGGTAGGTGGGGGTGTGTATGCGTGTGTGAGAGAAAGAGGGAGAGAAGGAATGTGTGAAGGAGAGAGGGAATGAGTGGGTGAGTGAGGGAAGTGGAGGGGGAGTGAGTAAATGAGTGACTGAGTGAGTGAGTGAGTGAGTGAGGGACTGAGTGAATAAGAGAGGGAGAGGGGGAGGTAGGAGTGAGTAAGTGAGTGAGTGAGTGAGTGAATTAGTGAGTGAATGAGTGAGTGAGAGAGAGAGGGAGGGAGGAGTGAATGAGTGAGTGACTGAGTGAGTGAGTGATTGAGTGAGTGAGTGAGTGAGTGAGTGAGAGAGGGAGTGAGTGAGTAAGTGAGAGAGGGAGGAGGGTTGGAGGAGGGAGGGAGGGATTGAGTGAATAGGTGAATGAGAGAGGGAGGGAGGTAGGGTAGGAGGAGAGAGGGAGGGATTGAGTGAATAAGTGAGTAAGAGAGGGAGGGAGGGAGGGAGGAGGGACAGAGGGAGTGAGTGAGAGAGGGAGTGAGGGAGGGAGGAGGGAGGGAGTGCGTGAGCCTTAGCGTTTCTGTTTTGTATTCGTTGCAATGATTTCTCTTAGCTTTTCCTTGACCTTGTCGTTGGGCTGCGACCATGCCGGAGCACAGCATTGAAGGGTCTTGCTCCCAAACAAACGTCTGATACTTTTGATTAGTTACGGAAACGTAATCAAACTAACACCGGTTGTCTGGCCGGTAGAAGGACAAGCACACACACAAACATACACACACACACTGAGTACACTCTGTTACGTGTACCTGGTTATACCCTTTACGTGTACTTTACGTGTACTCGGCTATATTCTTTCAATATTTCTTTTTTTCTCTTATTTCAGTATGGTGAATAACGGTTGCATCAAAGATAGCAGTGGATCACGTACGGGCTTCCGTAGTATTTATATTACTGGAGATCGCAGAAGAAAGAAAACTACAGAAGAAGATGATAAAACGAAGATGCAGGCAAGTGTTGTTACGAAGATTTATAAAAACAAATAGGATGACGCTGACGAAATAATATTAATGATAATAATAATAATAATAATAATAATAATAATAATAAAAATAAAAATAACAACAACAACAATAACAACAAAAATAATAGTTATAATAACAACAACAATAACAACAAAAATAATAGTTATAATAACAACAACAACAATAATAACTATAATAATAATAATAACAATAATAATAATAATAACAACAACAACAATAACAACAAAAATAATAGTTATAATACAACAACAACAACAACAACAACAATAATAATAATAAATAATAGTTATAATAACAACAACAACAATAACAACAAAAATAATAGTTATAATAACAACAACAACAATAACAACAAAAATAATAGTTATAATAACAACAACAACAATAACAACAAAAATAATAGTTATAATAACAACAACAACAATAACAACAAAAATAATAGTTATAATAACAACAACAACAATAACAACAAAAATAATAGTTATAATAACAACAACAACAATAACAACAAAAATAATAGTTATAATAACAACAACAACAATAACAACAAAAATAATAGTTATAATAACAACAACAACAATAACAACAAAAATAATAGTTATAATAACAACAACAACAATAACAACAAAAATAATAGTTATAATAACAACAACAACAATAACAACAAAAATAATAGTTATAATAACAACAACAACAATAACAACAAAAATAATAGTTATAATAACAACAACAACAATAACAACAAAAATAATAGTTATAATAACAACAACAACAATAACAACAAAAATAATAGTTATAATAACAACAACAACAATAACAACAAAAATAATAGTTATAATAACAACAACAACAATAACAACAAAAATAATAGTTATAATAACAACAACAACAATAACAACAAAAATAATAGTTATAATAACAACAACAACAATAACAACAAAAATAATAGTTATAATAACAACAACAACAATAACAACAAAAATAATAGTTATAATAACAACAACAACAATAACAACAAAAATAATAGTTATAATAACAACAACAACAATAACAACAAAAATAATAGTTATAATAACAACAACAACAATAACAACAAAAATAATAGTTATAATAACAACAACAACAATAACAACAAAAATAATAGTTATAATAACAACAACAACAATAACAACAAAAATAATAGTTATAATAACAACAACAACAATAACAACAAAAATAATAGTTATAATAACAACAACAACAATAACAACAAAAATAATAGTTATAATAACAACAACAACAATAACAACAAAAATAATAGTTATAATAACAACAACAACAATAACAACAAAAATAATAGTTATAATAACAACAACAACAATAACAACAAAAATAATAGTTATAATAACAACAACAACAATAACAACAAAAATAATAGTTATAATAACAACAACAACAATAACAACAAAAATAATAGTTATAATAACAACAACAACAATAACAACAAAAATAATAGTTATAATAACAACAACAACAATAACAACAAAAATAATAGTTATAATAACAACAACAACAATAACAACAAAAATAATAGTTATAATAACAACAACAACAATAACAACAAAAATAATAGTTATAATAACAACAACAACAATAATAATAATAATAATAATGATAATAATAATAATAATAATAATAATAATAATAATAATAATAATAATAATAATAATGATAATTCTTTCTACTATAGGCACAAGGTCCGAAATTTGGGGGAGGAACCAGTCGATTAGATCGACCCTAGTACGTAACTGGTACTTAATTTTCCGAAATTTGGGGGAGGAACCAGTCGATTAGATCGACCCTAGTACGTAACTGGTACTTAATTTATCGATGAAATGCCGCTAAGCGCTTTACCCGGGGTGCTAACGATTCTGCCAGCTCGCCGTCTTTAGTTCCGATATGATAATAATATGCGGTAAAAATGTTGACTTGTTGACGCATGGTGTGGTGGGAGGAAAAGACAGTTAGAAAGAGATACCGAGAGAGAGGGAGAGAGAGAGAGAAAAGAGCAAAGGGAGAGAATTAACACAATTGATGCAAGATGAATAGACATAATAGGCTTGGTTGCAGACAATGCGTAAATAACACAATGCAAACACACAATGAGAAGAAAAAAAAGAGAATCATAGACAGGGATGAAGGAAGAGAAGAAATGCATGAAAGAGTATTTACAGGAAGAATTATACTTGGAAATTTTGTTTCATATAATTTTATTTTAAGATAATAATTATTTTTCTTTCAAAATTAATATTTTTTTCCTCACTTTGTATAACAACCAAAATATTTCATAAAAATTAAATTACAATTACCGTATTTATGATTATATTTCCAGATATTACCCATAGTGGCAAAGTACACTTCTAGAGTTATTCATCATGTGATGCATAACGCTCTCATTATTTCTAGCATTAAAGGTGGCGAACTGGGGAAATTGCTCGCACGTCAGATAAAATGCTTAGCGGTTCTTCGTCCGTCTTTACGTTCTGAGTTCAAATTTCACCTTGGTCGACTTTGCCTTTCATCCTTTCGAGGTCGATCCAAGTATCATCTCCACCTTCTACTTGGTCATTCTTTCCTCCAGCTCAACGTTACTTCTTTTAGCAGAGCACCACCCTCTCATCATCTTACTACGGTGTCACCCTTGTACATTTCCCGTTACTAGACTTCCGGGGTGGTTAATAAAATCGACTTAACCCCCTCCCCAGAAATTGCTGGCCTTGTGCCCAAGTTTGACGCAAATTTTGGTACCAGTCCGTGGGTGGGGAGAAGAGATAATTACACCGACCCCAGTATTCAAACGATACATATTTTATCGACCCCGCGAAAGGGAGGAAGAGAAAATTGACACCAGCGTCATTCGAACTCAGAACTGAAAACTGGAAGAAATGCCGGCAACGTATTTCGCAGCTCACCGTCTGGCAATTGCTTATAATATATACGGCATTATTTCTGGCAGAATCGTTTGCATACCAGGTAAAATGCTTAGCGGTATTTCGTCTGACGATACGTTCTGAGTTCAAATTCCACCGAGGTCGACTTTGCCTTTCATCCTTTCAGGGTCGATTAAATAAGTACCAGTTACGCACTGGGGTCGATATAATCGACTTAATCCGTTTATCTGTCTTTGTTTGTCCTCTCTGTATTTAGCCCCTTGTGGGTAGTAAAGGAATATGTATTTCGTCTGACGTTACGTTCTGAGTTCAAATTCCGACGAAGTCGACTTTACCTTTCATCCTTTCGGGATCGATTAAATATGTACCAGTTACGCACTGGGGTCGATGTAATCGACTTAATACCTATGTCTGTCCTTGTTTGTCCCCTCTATGTTTAGCCCCTTGTGGGTAATAAAGAAATAGGTATTTCGTCTGACGTTACGTTCTGAGTTCAAATTCTGCCGAGGTCGACTTTGCCTTTCATCCTTTCGGGGTCGATAAATTAAGTACCAGTTACGTACTGGGGTCGATATAATCGACTTAATCAGTTTGCCTGTCCTTGTTTGTCCCCTCTGTGTTTAGTCCCTTGTGGGTTGTAAAGAAATAGGTATTTCGTCCGTTTCTATGTTTTAAGATCAAATTCCGTCGAGGTCGATTTTGCCTTTCATCCTTTCAGGGTCGATAAATTAAGCACCAGTTGTACTGGGGTCGATCTAATCGACTGGCCCCCTCCCCAATAATTTTGGGCCGTGTGCTTTGGGTAGAAAAGAAAACAAGTACCAGGTGAACTCTGGGGTTGACGTAACTGACTTAACCACTCACCCAGACTTGCTGATCTTGTGCCAAACTTTGAAATCGATATCATTTTTGAGTTGAAATTCCGCTGTCCTTTCGTCCTTTCGAGGTCGATAAAAAAAATACCAGTTAAGTACTTGGGTCGATGTATTCGACTCATCCTCTCTCCACAGGTTGCTGCAGTTGGGGCAAAATTTGAAATCATTATTTATGATATTAAAGGCGGCAGCAGAATCGTTAGCATGTCGGGCAAAGTGCTAAGCGACGTTTCGTGTCTTTACATTCTTAGTTCAAATTCCGCTGGGGTCCACTTTGCCTTTCGTCCTTTCGGGGTCGACAAAATAAATGCCATTTGAGCACTGGGCTTGGTGTAATCGACTTAATCCATTACCTGCCATGAGCCTAATTCGGGGAATCTGCTATAAACAGTCTAACTGTCGGTTGTTCGTTGTATTTAAAGTGAATTGTTTATGCATATTGCATTTGCAGAGGTATGTTTAACAATATTTAGTAATTAAAGTTTGTCATTATTATTTCTGGCTAATTCTAGAGGACATTTAATGTCATAAATCGCAATTTTTGAACTACAAAAATATTGACTGTTTTGAAAATTTTGTCCTTTTCGGTTTTTGGTTTTTTGCATTTCCCATCTTTATCATTGATTGATATTTTATACTCATTCGCATTTGATACTATAGTTTTAAAAAAATTATATGTTTATTATTGTAATTGAATAAAAAAGGAAAAATATGCATTTTTCAGCGATCCCCATTTGGGACTTTCCGAAAAATTTATCATAATTTCCAAAATAATCCACATATGAAGAAAATTTAAATACTATATATATTTAACTCCTAAGACACCTGGCAATGCCAAAATATCTGAATAACAAAAATTTGCCCGTTAATGGGTTAATCCTGGCTCCTAAAATGCTGGTTTTTTGCCAAAACTTAAAATCAATATTAATGATGTTATTTCTTGTTCTTTTCTCCACAGGTAGTGAAGATGCTTGTCGTCGTAGTTCTGCTGTTTATTATCTGCTGGGCACCAATTCTTATCAACAACGTTATGATCGGATTCGATTATCTACCCCGATTGCATTACGGCTATTTGAAACCGATGCGCATGGCTTTTAACCTGATGGCGTACTTCAACAGTTGCATAAATCCAATAGTATATTCGTTTATGTCGAAAAACTTCCGTGAGAAATTCAAACATTCGTTCCGTACTTTATTTCGTGGTCGATTCACTGGAGCGGATCGCATCTGGACACAGCGGGGGACGGTGTCGTTTACAACGAGAACTACGTCACTGAACCGTAGCAAATTGTACTCAATGAAAGGACCCGTAGAGAAAGACGTTAGTATTTCCAGCGTTACTGAAAACTGCAAAATTATTTTGGTACCGGACTAATCCTTATATAACAGAACAACCAAAAGATGAAATAAAAAAAATTAACCAAAAAAAAATAATAGCGAAAGAAAAAGACTTGTCTTAGCAACGAAACGCTGTTGATTGATATTGTTGGATATTGTTGTTCTTGTTATAATTTTGTCTATTTTTTCGTATTTTTTGTTATATATTTATTTCATTTTATTTTTTTCTCCGAAGTACTTCAGAAGAATTCGTTGTCGTTTACCATTTTTGAAATAAAGGAAATTTAAGATTTAAAATATGAAAAAAAGTTTTTGATAAAGAAATTCTATGAGTGAAGTGGAGAAACATGGTTAGGATTTTTTCGGTTTGAACGGCAGTTTTTTCTAGCGGTGTCATATGAAATTGTCACCCATAATTATGAGCCTAGTATCGATCTATTGCATTTCAATCTGTTTTAGGATTAGGTTTTGTTAGGGTTAGGGTTAGGGGTGGGGGGAAGGGTATCTTTTTTTCTTCCAGAATGTAAATAAATCCAATCTGTTTCTTAAACGAGGGACATATTCATACGGCACAGAATGTTTTCACCTCAATAGACGTCATTGATCGGTTGAAATTGCAGAAATTGAAGAAACAAAACAACAAATATCTTACAGACTATAGAATTTTCTCAATAAAGCCAAGAGAAAAAGGTGTTTTACAAACACATTCTACCAGTATACGAAGTTTAAAAGTGTTTAGTTACGTGGAAATTATTTTTAAAAACTGCCGGTCATACCGAAAAGATCCGGTGGTTAAACTATAGCTTCAATCTGATTAGAAGAGAATGAATAATGGTCCTGGATAACCAGCTGATAGTTTGGCTAACAATTATTATCACATCCTCGTAAGAATCCTGATACGAGGTCTGATCGTACAGTATCCGGCCTGGTGCAAGAAAAAGAAAACTAGAACACATGACAATTTGACCGTTTGAATCTCGTTTGAATTAATCGCCTTCTAAAGTCACCCACATTCCGTGTCGTTTCCATTGATGGAAGCATGGATCTTTTCGGTTTGAACGGCAGTTTTTTAAAATAATTTCCACGTAACTAAACACTTTTAAACTTCTTATACTGGTAGAATGTGTTTATGAAACATCTTTTTCTCTTGGCTTTATTGAGAAAATTCTATAGTTTGTAAGCTATTTGTTGTTATTTTCTTCAATTTCTGCAATTTCAACCAATCAATGACGTCTATTGAGGTGAAAACATTCTGTGCAGTATGAATATGTCCCGCGTTTAAGAAACAGATTGGGTTTATTTACATTTCTGAAGAAAGAAAGATACCCTTCCCCCACCCCTAACTTTAACCCTAACACTAACCCTAACTAACCCTAGCCCTAAAACAGATTGAAATGCAATAGATCGATAATAGGGTCATAATTATGGGTGACAATTTCATATGACACCGCTAGAAAAAACTGCCGTTCAAACCGAAAAGATCCGAAGCATTCCTGAACACTACTTTTGTGGGATACTCTTTTTACTCTTTGACTTGTTTCAGTCATTTGACTGCGGCCATGCTGGAGCACCGGCTTTAGTCGAGCAAATCGATCGCAGGACTTATTCTTTGTAAGCCTAGTACTTATTCTATCGGTCGCTTTTGCCGAATCGCTAAGTTACTGGGACGTAAACACACCACCATCGGTTATCAAGCAATGTTGGAGGGACAAACACAAATATACATATATATACATATACATATATACGACGGGCTTCTTTCAGTTTCCGTCTACCAAATCCACTCACATGGTTTTGGTCGACCCGAGGCTATAGTAGAAGACACTTGCTCAAGGTGCCACGCAGTGGGACTGAACCCGGAACCATGTGGTTGGTAAGCAAGCTACTTACCACACAGCCAATCCTACATAGCGAGAAATTGTCTCGTCGCATTCTCTTGGAGTTCCTCGACGTCTTGAAATCTTGTTCTTCTCAAATGGGATTCAAGTTTTGGAAAGATTCTTTGCCTTAATAACCATCAACCAGTCTCTCTTTTCACACACGCACTCATACACACACATACACACACACACACACACACACACATACACACACACACACACACACACACACACACAGACATACACTCACATACACACACACACACAAACACACACACACACACATTTTCTCTCTCTTGGTATCCGATCGAACCTTTGTGCTGTGGTGAAACGACCACACTCTACACACTTCACTTCCAAGCTCTGCTATAAACAACACAAGTGAGCTAGAACGGTAAAACTTGGTGTGCATACGCGACAGAGTTCAAGGTCAATCTGTGCCAAGCGGCTTCACTCTCTCCGTTCCCATAGCAACAGCCCCACTACTTTTGGATCAGACCCCGTTCAGCATTTCCTTGTTTTGTTTTGTTGTTTTACTTTTCCGTAATGAAAACGGGTAAAGGCACGTGGTGTAGTGGATAGAGTACTGCACTCGCGATCACAAGATCGTGGTTTCAATTCCCGGACCTCGTGATCTGTTGTGTCCTTGAGCAAAATGCTTCACTTCACGTTGCATCAATTCAATCAGCTGGCAAGAATGAGTCATCCTGCGACCGAGCGACCGGCGGAAACCAGATAACAAGTCTCAGAAGGTTTAGGACCTGAGACAGTGATGTCGATAATGTTGCGACTGGTGCTGCTGCTGCTGCTGCTGCTGCTTCTTCTACTGCTGCTGCTGCTGCTGCTGCTGCTGATGATGATGATGATGATGATGGTGATGATGATGGTGATGATGATGATGATGATGATGATGGTGGTGGTGGTTGGGATGATGATGATGATGATGATGATGATGGTGATGGTGATGAGGATGATGGTGATGGTGGCGATGACGATGACGATGATGATGATGATGATGATGATGATGATGATGATGATGGTGGTGGTGGTGGTGGTGATGGTGATGATGGCGATGGTGATGATGAGGATGATGATGATGTTGATGACAGTGACGATGGTGATGATGATCTTTTATCTGTTACTTGTTTCAGTCATCAAGACTGCGGCCATGCTGGGGCATCGCCTTGAAGAATTTCAGTCAAATGAATCGACCTGAGTACTTATTTAAAAAAAAAAACCTGGTAGTTGTTTTATCGATCTCTTTGTCGAACCGATAAGTTACGGGTATATAAATACACCAACACCAGTTGTGAAGCGATGATAGAGAACAAACACACACACATACAAATATATAGGACGGGCTTTTTTCAGTTTCCGACTGCAAAATCGACTCACACGGTTTTGGTCAACCTGGGGCTATAATAAAAGACACTAGTATAAGGTGCTACATAGTGGTATTGAACCCGGAGCAAACTATATGATGTAACAAAAATACCATTTAATTTTTTATTGTGAAGAAAAGGGCCTGGTTCGCTCCCTTTGGATTAGACAAACACTAAAGAGCTCCCATTGAACAACAGCAAGTAGGAATTATCGATAACGTGATATAGATTATCAGAAATATTAGAAACTGTCCGACAATAACGGAATTTTTTCCGTTATTGTCGGATAAGAAGCATAAAAGAAGTAAGGTTTTAATGGAAAATGACGTATTCATGAAGACTTCCACGAAAATTACGATCTTTTACAGAAACTGAGGCATTATAGCGGTAAACGTGGTATTTTGAGAGAATTTAGCTGAAACAGAGCAAATTTTAAGTGACAATATATATATGTGTGTGTGTGTGTGTGTGTGTGTGTGTGTGTGTCTGTGTTTGTGTATGTATGTATGTATTTATATATATGTGGTGGTGTATATGTATATATATACATATATATATATATATATATATATATATATATATATATATATATATATATATATAGTTAATCCAAACACGAAAGCACAATAAAACACAACAACGCGAGGATGTAGAACAAATATAGTATTATTGGACGCTCAGGAAAGAAGGAGTGTTTAACGTTTCGAGCGGAGCTCTTCGTCGGAAACATAGAAGGAAATATCCAGAGAAGGGAAGACAGAGGGAAAAAAATCGCCAAGGGTACACACGCGGTCACATTTTGAATCAATATATATGTGTGTGTGTGTGTGTGTGTGTGTGTGTGTGTGTGTGTGTGTGTGTGTGTGTGTGTGTGTGTGTGTGTGTGTGTATTATTTGTGGCTTAACAATGCTATCGGTGGCTTCATGCAGAAAAATCCTGCAATTTGTCAAGCACTCCACTTAAGAATGTTGCTATTCAGCTTTCATGTTTGATGACAAGGAGTACTTGTCTTCGCTTAGAGATAAGAATAAAAAAACATGCAACATCTTTGTCTAATCTGGGAGAGAACCTTAAAGATTGGATGGTGGACAACCCCCAAATAAACTGGAGAATCATAACTAAAGCTAGCAGAAAAAGCGATGAACTAACAGAAAAAGCGGTGAGCTGGCAGGAAAGGTGGTGAGCTAACAGGAAAGACGACTGACTTGTTGAAGAAGCAGCGAGTTAAGAGGAAAGACGGAGATCTAGCAGGAAAGGCGGTGAACTAGCGGGAAAAGCGATGAGATAAGAGGAAAGGCGGCTGGGTATCAGCAAAGGCGACAAGTTAGCAGAAAAGGCGTGGAACTCGCAGGATAGGCGACGAGTTAGCAGGAAAAGCGGCGAACTGGCACGAACAGCAGTGGAATAACAGGAAAGGCGACGTAATGGTAGAATTTTTAGCGCATCAGATAAAAATACGTAACAGTATTTCTTCAGACTTGGAATTCTGTGTTCAAATTTTGCTGAGGTTGACTTTGCTTTTCACCCTTTCGGGATCGATTAAAATGAGTACCATTTTAAGTACTGAAACCTATGGTAATCAATCCTAAAATCTGTCGGTCTTTGCCAAATTAAGAAGAATCACTTCTTAAGATATTCAGCCAAGTGTTTATAGCTTTTCCAGTTGCTTGTTGGACTTTTTTACAGTTCTGCAGTATCTACATCGTGGTCAAGATATTACTGATTCTTCAGACAGTTACGGGTATGCAAATACACCAACACCAGTTATGAAGCGGTGATAGAGAACAAACACACACAAACTCACACACACCACACACACACACACACACACACAAACTCACACACACACACACACACACAATATATATACGACGGGCTTTTTCGGTTTCCGTCTACAAAATCGACTCACACGGTTTTGGTCAACCTGGGACTGACCAAAACTGCTTTGAAATGCTACCACAGAACACCTGCTCAATATTAGATGGTCGTAGGTTCGAGTTCGCCTCCACCTTTCTTCTAAGCAGGATTTCTTTTCGTCCTTCAAGATATCCAATAATTATCTTCTCACCAAGCAAGCTTATTGTGGTTGCGGCTTAAATCACTAGCGACCCAACCTTGTGAAGGTCATTGTAGGTTAAGCGACAATCAGAGGCATGGTTCCGCGGCCGCATATTAATTTATAAAGGCGGTCTTAACTGTTGTTGTTTCTGTTATATGGATAAAGTTAGAGATGGAGGAGAGATATGAGTGAAGGCAGATAGATAAACAGATAGATGGATGTCAGCCACGAACGGGTATAATTTACTGCTGTTCTACACGAAAGTGTGTAAAGGGAGAGAGAGAGAGAGAGACGGGGAGATAGAGATGAAGGGAGAGAGAGACAGCAGAACTAACATTTGGCTGGTTCTCATTTAGTAAACTGGCTTGCTCAAAAAAAAAAAAAAAAAAACGCACAGATCCCAGTCCAGAGTTTGAACACATGACATTATGATCAAGTACCGAACATCCTAACCACTTGTCGACGCACCTTCACTCGGTGTATATATGTATGTATGTATGTATGTATGTATGTATATATGTATGTACGTATGTATGTATATGTGTGTGCGTGTGTGTATGTATATATTCATGCATATATATGTGTGTTTATATATATATATACATATATATACACATATATATATGTGTATGTATGTATATATATATATATATGTGTGTGTGTGTGTGTGTGTGTGCATGTATGTATATATATATATATATATATGTGTATCTATCTATCTATCTATCTATCTATCTATCTATCTATCTATCTATCTATCTATGATCTATCTATCTCTATCACAATGGACGGACGCTAGTCATATCGGCTCCAAGTAAGTTGGCCACTTTTACATGTTTAAAACTCCTTGTTGTCAAATATTTTGTTTTAATCGTTGTGCAAATTCATTCACTAAAAAACCTGAGAATTATTCACGTAGAATTCCGCCCCTGTATGGGCGAAATTACAAAAAAACTTTCAAAACTTTCGTGGGTTTTTTAGTCATTTTTCATTTTGAAAATGGCAACTAGAAACCACGTGGCTAGCCCGCCAGTCATGCAGAACGGTAGCAAAACACTATTGCTACCACTAGCTGCTAAACATCGCAGCGTGAACACCGCTGTCACCACCATCACCACCACCAACAACAACAACAACAAATCTAACGTCGCATTCACCATCGCCGCGACCAAAGACGTTAACTTAGATTTCCCCTCACTCCCCACACCACTTGTTGATGATAAAGGGACAGAGAAAGGGATTTCAAAAATGAATACAAACGAAAACATGAATGCCAGCACACCACCATCACCACCACAACAACAACAACAACGAAATTGGCACAAAGCCGCCTACCAAAGACAACACCGCCAACACCAACACCACTACTACGACGTCAAATGCTACATCCAAGCCTTCTGCTGCTAATACCGCCAACACCAACACCACTACCATGACTTCAATTAACACTGCCACAATTAACACTTCTACTGCCAAATTCAAAACGAATTTTGCGGACGTAACAAAACAAAAAAACAATTGTAACATTCACCACACAAGAGATAAACCGCACAAAGGCACTCTTCTCCAAGAAGGAGACAAATTGCACCTTCATATTCCACAACACATCGTGGAAAACACACAAAAAAAAACAATAATTATAAAGTAATAAACAAAAAAACAAGAAGACAGAAAATGCACCGCAGGAAAAAATCGATAAATGCCTTCGTCCTGTATGGGACTCCAAGGAATATATCAGTTGGGGAAACAAATTTGGTACAGTCCAAGTACGTTTCCTCAACGAAAGTTTAGCAAAACGTTTTTCCACATTGGAGCTACATTCGGACGACTTGGTAATGATACCAGTCTATTTAAACAAAAGGGTCACGAAAGTCCAAATAAAAAACATACCATTTGATGTCGAAACACAATGGGTGGTCTCTGCCATCTGCTTTGAAATGTCAGAGACAAACATCCTGGAAATCGCGGTTCTAGGAGAGAAAGACTATGTGGGCAAATCAATCGAATTCCTGCTTCAATTGGATGAAGCAGCAAGAGAGAAGATACCCACCGCTATAGAACTGCCAGGAGGCTACAAACTCTATATAGTGGTAGAGGGCAGGCGACACGCTGCTATTTGTGTGGAAGCGAAACACACTTGAAAAAGACGTGCCCAACCACTGCACACCAGAGCAACAACAACAACCACTACCACAACCAAAGCACTCCGGAAAAAAAGCTCTACTACCCACACCACCATCAACACAGAAGACGACAAGAGAAGCACACCAAGCTAATCCGTCATCAACCAAAAACCACTCGACACCTGGAAAAATACCAACACTACCATCAACAGCAAAACCCAAAGGAACAGAAAAACAAAGAAAACACACACAAACTGATCCCCCATCCCTTATACCGCACTCAACACACACAAACACTCAACAACCAACAACGAAAACAACAACACAACCACTTACACAGACATACATAGAAGCCCACAACATACCCCTACCCCCTTCTGATTCCTCAGAAATTTCGTCGGAAGACGAAACCAGTGAGGAATGGCAAATAGCTACAAAAAGAAGGAAAATAAAGAGCAGAAACACAACCAAACCAAATGCAAACACGAACAAAGCAGGGGGAAATACATCTCCGAAGACATTTCAAAACCCAACGCAAACAACAGCCACACACAACACCACAAAAACATATACAGCAAACATGCTCACAGCCATAGACACCAAAAACACAAATTTGATGGAATACATCCAATCAAAAACAACATAACAGAAGAGACATAAAAACAAACAACCACCCATACACAACACCACCAGACCACATCAAAATAATACACATCTCCAAAAGTCTGCACCACACACTCAAAGGCATTTTCCCCAGTGCGGTTGGTAAATGCCAAAAATATCTCACAAAGAAAGTACTGGGATCTTCTCGAGGACAAACCAACGGAGAGAAAGCAAAAACTTTCGAGCAGTAAGTAACCCTCTGTATTCTAATTCATTAGAACTATGATCAAGATTGGTTGTGTAAATGCGCGTGGCTTGGGGTCCCCTTGGAAACAAGGGTACCTCTAAATGACATAAAGTCACATAAGTTAGAAATCATAGCCATAAGCGAGACCAGACTCCACAATCCGCGGGCCCTAAAGACCATGTTTGGCGGACAGTTCAACATTTATTTTTCCCCCTGTCTGCCGAGAATGGGCGGTAGTGGCACCGCGGTACTTTTTCACAAGAGTCTGGATCTCAATGTAAGGACAATATTCGTAGACCCGGAGGGTAGACTGGTCGTCCTGGATGTCGACGGCAGCAACGGGTGCGCTTTTCGGCTCGTATCAGTTTACGCACCGCCCTTAACAGGTCGGGCGGATTTCTTTCAACGTCTAGAAGTTTTCTTGGGAACGTCTCGTCCTTTACTCTTAGTGGGGGATTGGAATGCTACCTTGGACACGCATGTAGACTACGTGGGTAGAGATAGGAATAGACGGGGATGCAAATGCCTCAGAGACCTGCTCAGACGCTTTCAACTGTCTGACAGGTTTCGACTAGACCACCCGAATGCGCCAACGTGGACATGGAGCAACCGCATCGGGTCGTCGAGATCGTATCTAGATAGGATACTGTGTAGGACAGTAGATAGAGATAGCATAGGATGTCCACAATTCCACATAGTCAGCTACACGGATCACAAACTTGTGACATGTACGCTAGACTTAGGTAAGACACTTAGGCAGGGTCCCGGATACTGGAAACTAAACGCGTCTTTCCCATCGAGACAAGTTTTCAGAGACCGGATTAGCACACTAGTAAAGAGGGCTTTGACGGGAGCCATCATCAACAACAAATGGTGGTTTGCCCTCAAGAGAGCAGTAAAAGCAGAAGCGATTAGGTACAGCAAAGCACTAGCCATAGATAGAAATAGAGTAGAGGGTGAGCTAGTTAAGAAGCTAGAAGAGGCAATTAGAAGCGGCATCGCATCCGACGTTTTGGCGGCGAGGTTGGCCCTCGACCAACACTTCAACGCCAAACACGAAGGATGTGCTGTCAGAGCTAGGATGCGTGCTCTAAGGAACGAAGGTGTTGGAGCCGCGAGAGAGGCCCGGTGGCAGAGGCGCAACAGGGCAACAAAGCCACCATTCGGTCACTGGTAGATGACACAGGGGCGCGAATTGCTCGAGCCAAGTAAAATGTGTGAGGCTTTCAGCAGCATTTTGCCCGACTGTTCGGAACGAGTGGAGGGCAAGAACGTAGGGTGGACTTCAGTGCCTACCTACATAGCCTACCACGACTCTCGACAAGAAAGGCAGGGTGCTGCGAAGGTGCCATCACGGCGGCGGAAGTGCGGGAAGCGATGGCAGAATGCTCGAGGGACAAATCACCGGGTTTGGATGGTCTACCCTACGAGCTTTACAATTGTATGCCAGACTTGTTTGGAGATCTCTTGGCGGCGGTGTACTGCAACTGGCAGCAAAACGGGAGCATTCCTGGTTTTGTGAGCCGAGGAGCCGTAACACTGCTGAAGAAAGATCTAAACAAGGGAAATGTAATAGATAACTTTAGGCCCATCACTCTGCTTAATGCAGACTTGAAAATTTTGGCCAAGGTGCTAGCCAAGAGGTTGGCGCTTGTCATCGAGAAACTGGTCGACAAGGCGCAAACATGCGCCGTGCCAGGCCGGACCATCCATGACAACCTCCATCTGATGCGCTACATCATAGACAGGGTAGTTAACGAACCTGGCATGGGTGGGGCCCTGATCAACTTGGATCAATCAAAAGCCTTTGATAGGGTAGACCATCGATACTTGGAGGCAGTCCTGAGAGCGGCTGGTTTCGGTCCCGTCTTCCGCGGCTGGATAGCTGCCTTGTACAGAGGCATCCGTTCGGTAATTCGCGTAAATGGACATCTATCGAGACCTTTCGACATTGCACGTTCGGTCCGTCAGGGATGCCCCCTCTCGGCGCTTCTATACGTATTGACTCTTGAGCCACTACTGCGGAAGCTGGCGACTCTAAGGGGCATCCCGCGAGAATTGGGATGCGGGACGAGCGTGTCTGCATATGCGGACGACGTCACCGTCATAGTGTCTAGCCACGAGCACATCGAGCTGGTCGGCGAGAACTGAAAAACTACGAAGCGGTGACAGGAGCGAAAATCAACCGGGAAAAGTCAGTGGGCTTGCGACTAGGCACCTGGAGAAGCAAGCCCATGCCGTCCACCAGCGCCTCCGTCGTGGGATGCTGGACCGACGGCCCGGTTGAGTTGCTCGGGGTCTGGTTTGGTCCGGACCTCCAAGTGGAGAAGAACTGGAACGAGATAACGAGTAGGGTGGTCACTCTCGCCCGGCAATGGGCCGAGAGGAAACTGTCCCTAAAAGGTCGAGCGGAGGTGGCGAACACGTACATCGCGTCCGTCATCTACTACCGCCTGACCGTCGTACCTTGTCCCGACCCTACCATCACCAAACTACAACGCATCCTCTTTCGCTTCTTGTGGAAAGGATGCGTCCCGATGGTCAGGCGATCCATTTGCTGTCAACACCCGTTAAAAGGAGGGCTGGGCATGCCGTGGTTGGATGATGCGCAGACACGCGCTGAGACTGCGACATCTCTGGCTCTATGTAGACGACGGTGAACAGGTGTGGTCGCCGTTTGTGAGCACGCTTTCCCGCAGCTCGTCTCCATGACCGAACTGCAGTCGTGGATCAAAAAGAGGCCGAGGAAGGGCGAATGGCACCGCGAGTGTCGCGTTGCTCTCAAGCAACTCTGCCGTCCTGGGTCGACTTAAGTGACTTCAACACAACCAAAGCATTCTATAGGGGTTTAGTGGAGGGGAGGTACGACGACGAGCTCGGGGCGAACCTGGACGTCGACGAGGAGTACCTGACCCGCCTGTTCGGGACGACTTTCGGGCCAGGGCCCATGGACAACTTCCAGAGATCCCTGGCCTGGCAGTGCTACCGAGAAGCGCTACCCGTTCGGGATAAGCTCTACAGACACGGCTCGAGAAACACGGGGCCGACCTGCCCGAGATGCGGTCAGAGCGACGAAACCGTTCTGCACGCACTCGTTCAGTGTCCAACAATTTCCGACCTGTGGGCTTATGTCGAACAACTGCTGTCACGTGTGGGACGAGTCGGTTTATCAGCTGAGTCTATCGTCAATATTGTCACGCCTCCTTCCTTCAAACGGGAAGGAAGAGCTATTTTCATCATCCTTGTGGCTATGGCGAAAGAATGTATCTGGTGGACGCGTCTGAAAGGATTGAGACAAACACTTTCCTCTCTGGTCAATCTCTCATCAACTTCTTCAAGTACCACTTGAAAAGGAAAGTGAGAGTAGAGAGGCAAGTTTTGTCTAGCGAATGTTTTAAAAAAAGATGGGTGAATGTAGCAAGAATGGCACGTATGAATGACGAAGCCACCTTGAGCATAGTCCTATGAACCCAGAATCGAAAACAGAGAGTTGCTTATTTGCAAAAAAAAAAAAAAAAAAAAAAAAATATAAAATGTGACTTCATTGACCGAGGTTACCGTGGTTTTTCCGCAGGCTTTTCTTTCCACGGGTAAACCTCACCTGTCCTCCCCTTACACTTCATATTGACATTTCTGTGATAACGATCCTATTGATCATTTTTTTTTCCTCTCCCCCCCTTTTTTTTCTTTTTTTTTTTTTTTTAACCCCCCTTATTTTTGTCCTCTTTCTCTCCTTTTACGATCCCTTTTGATCGAACCTCCCCCTTCCTTTTTTTTTTTTTTTTTTTTTTAATACCTTCAAAAAAAAGCTCTACCTTGTAATTTGTTCTATCTGTGTGCAGCCCTGTGTGGCTAATAAAGAAACATATCTATATGTGTATATATATATATAAATACATATATATATATCCATATACATACATACACACATGTTTGTACGTTTGCTTGTGTACATATATATATATATATATTATATATATATATATTATATATATATATATATTAATAAATAAATAAACATATGCATATATATAACATATATGTACGTACCTACCTCTACATGTACATATACACGCATATATGAGTAATATATATATATTATATATATATATATATATATAGCCAGACAGACGGGCAATGTGCATGCAAGTACATGTATTATATTGTTGTATGCATATGTGTATTCACATACACGCATATACTTACACATTATATGTCTATGCATGTTTATATGTTTGTGCGTATCTGGTTGCACGTATATATAAATGTACGTGAACATGTATGTATGTCGTTATGTATGTATGTATTGCATGCATGCATGAATGCATGTATTCACGTACGTGTGTACGGGTATTTGAGTGTGTAATCAACAGTGTGTGCGTGTGGGTAGTCGGTGATTGATGACACTTAGAATTTTTACAGCAAAAGCCATAAATTTGAGGAGAGAAAAAATATGTAAGTCCGTCGAGAATATATTGTCCAGGTCAAAATTACATCGAATATAATCAATTCTCATTCTTCAGTTTTAATTTGTCTGGTTATTTTGTATACAATTGCAAATTAATGATAGGCTCCGACGATTTCAAAAGCAAACATGGCGGTGTTTGGACATGAATAGGACTCATACAACGGCAGACATGCAATCAATAACCAGTGAAACAAAAAATATGTTTTATTTTTAAAGTCATTAATCTGAGTATGAACTGTCGCTTTGTGTACAGCCGCTGTGTTATTATATTTAATTTCGAAAGAAAAATGGGATAATAAAACGAGATGTCGTAATTCTTTTAGTTTTACTATGATATTAGTCATAAATTCTTTGTTGGCAGCTCCTAGTATTAGGTAGGCTGATGTCGTGTGAAGATTAGAACGAAAATCTTATTCTTTATTTGAACATTCATATAGCTCTATCAAACCGAACCGTTTATATTTACATTTGTACATATAAAAAATATTTTGATGGAACGATTTTCATGAAAGAACAAAGCTGTTACTCTTTTATTTGTTTCAGTCACTTGACTGCGGCCATGCTGGAGCACCGATTTTAGTCGAGCAAATCGACCCCCAGGACTTATTCTTTGTAAGCTTAGTATTTATTCTATCGTCCACTTTTGCCGAATCGCTAAGTTACGGGAACTTAAACTCACCAACATCGGTTGTCAAGCAATGTTGGGGGAACAAACACAGACACACGAACATATACACACGCATACATACATACATACATACATACATACACACACACATACATACATACATACATACATACATACATACATACATACATACATACATACATACATGATGGCTGCCCCCTTGTTATCGAGTATGGCCATTGCACGAAGCTTAACTGTTATTGGTGCTGTGATCGAATGTGACTTATATTTGCTTTTTAAGGCTACAGCCAGCCATTCAGTTGAGACTCACAGCACCATCAACAATCATGAACAATGTTGTTATCGTGCAATCCCTGTGAAAGAAGATTTTTTTAAGTGAGGAAAGGCTGTGCACAGAGTCAATCCCACTAACTAAGCAACAGCAGCCATAATCCGAAAAGAAGAACAAATCAACATCATCGGTAACCACTGAGCCGCAGGTTTTATGTCGGAGTTATCCCAGTTACCTGAGTTACCTTCTCCTAGAAGGATGCCTTAACAAAGGCTAGGAGTCCTTCACTCCCAATGGTTTAACCGCGCGATCGGGTATTCAGTCCAATTATTTCTATGTCCCCGCGCATGATACAGCCTTAAGGCTTAAGAGAAAAAAAAAATACACATTTATCGAATGGCCGTTGACTCTCAAGAGTTCTTCCACCCTTTGACGGGTTTTGTTTTTCATCCCGCAGGGTGTCCAATAATCCCCATCCTCACCAAGCAAGCTTGGTGGGGTTGCCGGTTTAGTCGCCGACGGCCCAACCAGGCAACAGGTTGTACTGGGTTACATGTTACCAGTAGCACTCGAAAGTGACCTGACATAAATACATATATATATATACATACACACACACACCACACACACACATATATATATATATATATATAATATATATATATATATATTATATATATATATATAGGTATGTATGTATATATATACATATATACGACGGGCTTCTTTCAGTTTCCGTCAACCAAATCCACTCACAAGGCTTTGGTCGGCCCGAGGCTATAGTAGAAGACACTTGCCCAAGGTGCCACGTTGTGGGACTGAACCCAGAACCATGGGGTTGGTAAGCAAGTTACTTACCACACAGCCACTCCTGCACCTATGTTAGATAAGAATAATCTCTAATTCAACATCCACGATGGCGTCTAATTTTAATATAAAGCTGACAGTTTTGAGCGGAAGATGCTGGTCGAGTGTGTCATCCCTAGTGTCTAACTCATACTATTTTATTGGCCCCTAAAGGATAAAAGACGATGTTGGTCTCGGGGTAATCTGAGCCGTGAGAAATGTCGCTGAACATTTTGCCCGGTGTGGTAACGATTTTAACAGTTTTCCATCTTCGTGCTACATAATATTGTAAAAATTGTTCATAGTTACTGAAGATGAAATAAATAAAAGGAATGAAATCTGCTCCATGTTTTAAATCAATGTGTATGATTCGAAACTAAAATTTAAGTTCGGTGACTTCCTCCGAATATCACATAAGCATGTTAAAAAAGAAAATTTGAAAAAGCCGGCTGAAGTTGAATTCGCTAACATTTTATAGCCATAAGCAAAAAGTTCGAGAATCTTCGATCTAGCAATTTGGCGTGAAAACTCGTACACTTCTTTTGAAGTTCTCCTCATCAACCACAGCAAGTCCTATAACGATGAGGTAGGCCGTGGTCTTGAACTGGAAGACTGAAAGCGATGGTTCAAAACTCAGCAGAAACCTTGATATGAGTTTAATCTCTTCGTTATCATTTTCATCAACTTCTTTGATTTAGTAACTTTTATTTGTTTATAATATTTATTTTACCGCTTAAGTGGTGGTGGTGGTGGTGGTGGTGGTGGTGGGTGATTTTTCATTCATTTTAAAGTTACTGAAACTTTTGGGTCAAAAACCGAAGACCTGGCCCAAAAGGAATTCCACTAAGAGCACCCAATATCCAAATACTACTACTACTAATAATAATACGTTTAACAAAAAAAGCAAAAACAACAATGGCAAAAGCATGTACTGGACAGGCAGCACGCTAAATGGCACACACATAGGCATATATATGACCCCACACCTCTGCACCCACTCTTCCTGACCCCACTCATCCCACCTCCCCGCTTCCTCGCACTGTTGTCACTATACCCCCAATCTCCCCCTCTCCGCTGCCGAGCACTCTCTCCTCAGTAGGGGACTCCGCTTCACGCCTCTCACGCACCACTGTGACGAATTCGAGACTCGGACCGACGTCAACCAGTTCCTGCGCCGCCTCAAACATTGCACATTCTTCCACGCGTCCCCGCAGCGTCACGACAATCAGGATTACTTTTTGAAGCTGGGGTGCCGCCCATCCAACTGGACGCCACCCCCAGACCAATTCAGTAGCCTAGATTTGTTCGTGAACGACTGCAACGCGTTGGTCAACCAGTTTAACTTTAAAAAAAGACCTCTCCGAGACAACCTCACTCGGGCTGAATTGATTGCCCTTCGCCACCTCCGTCGCCGCAACGACATTGTCATCAAATCGGCGAACAAAGGCGGAGCAGTGGTGGTGTGGCGCGCAGATCTATACAGAGAGAAAGCGCTCAGCCAGCTTCAAAATCCCCTCTTCTATCGCCTCCTCCCCTCCGATCCCACCTCTTCCTACCAACAGCGAGAGTCCT
>NC_043004.1:82098303-82130803 GCF_006345805.1 Octopus sinensis | reverse complement strand
CCGGTCTGGGAATCGAAACCGCCAGTCCGCTGCCCTAACCACTGGGCGATTGCGCCTCGACTGCTGTTGCTGTTGACGTTATAATTGTTCGTGTTGCTCTATTTGTTGAAACCCTAATGCTTTAAGCACGACATTTAACACAACCATCTGCAGAACGAAATCCATTGAAGTTCAATTTTGAGGGATGAACTGAACGAGGGAAAGAATAAAATAAAATAAATTAAAAAATAAAACGATGTTAGTAATTCTAGATAAACGAAAAGACAATTTCTACTTATTATCTTGAATCAAGTTAATTGAAATCGTAATAATTAAAGGATAGGCATTCATTAAACTGCATCAACATTTCCTGCTAAATTGAACAGAAACAAAAAAAACCCAGCTTAGTGAAATGTGATGACACATCAATTCGCAAGTAATGCATTTCGAAGATTTTGTGTGTGTTTTTAGCTTCGGGCCCTCTTTCGTGAAATGTCATTTTACAAACGCTCCCTTATCGTGTTTTGGAACAGAAAGGAAGAATAAAAGAAGGAAAGAAGAGAAACAGCAGATTGTGTTAATCAAACATAGGAATTAATTAGCTATATATCTATTTCTTTTTTTTATTATTCTAATCCACCATGCGTTTGTCAGTTTTTAGCTATTTCTATGAATAAAAACCTTTCTTCAATATCTAAAGAAATTGCTAAAGACGACGAAGTTATATGAAGGTTTCGAATTTTGGTACAAAGGCAGCATTTTCGAGAAGGAAACTCGACTCCAAAATTTAATGGGGATCTTCTCAGTTTGAACGGCAGTTTTTTCTGGCGGTGTCATATGAAATTGTCGCCCATAGTTATGACCCTAGTATCGATCTACTGCATTTAAATCTGTTTTAGGGTTAATGTTTTTCGAGAAGCTCATATATTCCGGGCCTCTCTACTGGCGAACATTTTCGAAAAATCCTTTCTAAAAGCCGTTTGTATATTGTCTTTTTTTAAATACCAACACTAACTAGGAATTTTTCACGGAATACTTTATAAACATCTGAGGACGTTTATATTAATAGTCTGTCCTTTGGGGTTTTGAGGATTAAATCCTTAAATTCCTTTCCCTCTATCTCAATTTTGTTTCTATGTTGATTTATGAACTTCATTAATTCACTTGCTTTTGTTCACAACAATAAAATTAATGAATACATTTTGCATATCACCTTGATCACCTTCACCGACCAGTCCGTCGGGCTTCATTTGACACCGCTGGTCACAGCACGCAGTCCACTCCTCTCTGGATCGCGCCTTTCTCATCCACGTGATCCCAATCGTCCTCCTGAAATCGTAACTCTACCGTCGTGGAGGCCTTCCGGATGGTCGTTTCCGCTCGCGCGGGTACCACTCGACAACTGCGAGGGTCCACCGATTATCGGTGAGCCGGGTGACGTGTCCAGCCCATCTAAACTTGCTGCATGTATACTCTGCAATGACATCCCTCACGCCGGACTTCTTTCTGATAATCTCGCTACTGATGTACTCTCTCAACGAGATACCAAGCATTGACCTTTCCATGCCTCTTTGAGCCGTTACCAGTCTCTGCTCTTCTCTCTTTGTTGTAGCCCATGTTTCATTACCAATATAACATCGAAAAGAAGATCTCACGGAGGGTAAGGGCCGGATGGAAGGCGTTTAATGTCATAAGAAATGTGCTCAAGGAAAGGTTGGACAGGACCGCCCGCGCCAACCTCATCAACAGTACAGTTCTACCTGTAATGTTATATGGTAGTGAAACATGGGCTACAACATTTTGCATATAGTTGCAAGTATTTTGTTGTTTCTACAGTTTTATTATTTATTGTTTTTCCCTTTTCTTGTCTTTGATGAAGTTGTTTTTGTTGTTGTTATTGGAGTGGTTGTGAATTGGTCTGCAATTGTGGTTTTTGTGCTTGTTTTTATTGTTCTTGGAGTAGGGTTATATACACTCCTAATCTTCACCTACCCTTTTTTTATCAGTGATCCATGCTTTGGCCTGCTCTTCTTTCTCCATGTCGTTGTTGTTTTTGTTGTTGGTTTGAAGAGCAGGGCGTTCAGAGAAGCCTGCTTTTTCGTAGGAGCCGGGAGTAAACTCCTTCGTTGTTTTGGTTTGTGGGTTGGAGTCTTTTGCATTTCTTGATTTTGTATTTGTGGTGTTCGTAGCAGCGGGTGGTTTGTTTCCTTTGTTTGAGGACAGAAAGCCTTTAAGTGAATCACAGATCCAATTCAATTCAATTTTTATTGGCTCAAAATGCAAAAGCAAGGGTATGTAGGGGGACAGAAAGTTATGTACAGGGATGGTGGCCATACAAAGATTTCAGGCCATTTCTGGTCAAGAGAGACTTTGAACCGAGCGGTCGTCGGCATCTTCACTATCTCGTCCGGCAGCTTATTCTACGGATCCGCAACCCGGACGGAGAAAGCCCCTCTCCTTCGATTGAGATGAAATTGTCGTAGATAGAGCTTTTCGGAGTGACCCCGCAGCCCTCGATCTGGAGCAGGAGTAAAGAACAGCTCTTTCGAGAGGTTACACTTTCCGCTTATGATGTTGTGAGTGAGAATGAGATCACCACGGCGTTGTCGTGACATTCTACCTTCCACTATCATTCACAGGTAGGTGTCATCAGGGAGATATATCCGGTCAGGTACTTCGTCAATATCGGTTTCATTAGATTGTATAGTCAGTTCCATATATATGTGACCAGTTTTGTTGAAATCTCTTCTTTACTTCCAACACTGTCACCTCTTCGTCTATAACCACCAAGTGATAAATAGTTCTATTTTAGCAAGGCGTTGGTCACGATGGCTGGAGATTAAGAAGAATTGTTCACTCTTCCATGTCGTCAGAGAATGAAACCTGGCTCCTTCTTCAGTCCCAAGTCTCACTTCAGTCATGCCAAACTTATTTCCTCAAGTGATGTGGGTCTTGTGTTCCCACATGGGTCCAAGGCATTTTGCAATTTGGGCTTCGGTCGTATTTATTTTCTTCTCGGCGCAATTTTGCTCCGACGCAGTGTTATGTAACTATGTATCTCAAAACGTTTTCGATTAGCACGAATGGAGGATTGAGGGTTACTATTCTCCCATTTCTTTTAACTAGTCGTCTGGCCAGTTTTAAACCCTCATCTGTCCTCGTCTGTCCTTTGGGGTTTTGAGGATTAAATCCTTAAATTCCTTCTGTCTCAATTTTGTTTCTATGCTGATTTATGAACTCCATTAATTTACTTGCTTTTGTTCACAACAACAAAATTAATGAATACATTTTGCATATCACCTTGATAACCTTCACCGACCAGTCCGTCGGGCGTCCATTTGACACCGCTGGTCACAGCACGCAGTCCACTCCTCTCTGGATCGCGCCTTTCTCATCCACGTGATCCCAATCGTCCTCCTGAAATCGTAACTCCACCGTCGTGGAGGCCTTCCGGGTGGGAAAGAATCCTCCAGATTTCTTACAGCACTAACAAAAGAAATCCTCTTTCCGATGTATTTCGTTGTGGCTGTAGCAAATTTAGCAGCTGCAGTGGAGACAGTTGCCACAGTAACGGAGGCGGCGGTGGTCGCATTTCTTTCAAATATTTTTTTTTTTTCTTTTCTTCTTTAGGTCTATTATCGGTATTGTTGTTGGTGTTGTTACCTGGAATTGTCGAACTGTTGATTTGCTGAATTGTCAAATGCTTTGAAGTTGCTAGCAGACAAAAATACATAACCTGTTTGTTTTCGCAGGTGTGGAAGTGACGTCGTTTACTGTAGTCAACGCTACATCAGGACAAGGAACGTGTCCCATCATCGAATATTATCTATTTCTTTCCTACCCACAAGGGGCTAAGCACAGAGGGGACAAACAGATTAAGTCGATTATATCGACCCCAGTGCACAACTGGTACTTAATTTATCGACCCCGAAAGGATGAAAGGCAAAGTCGACATCGGCGGAATTTGAACTCAGAACGTAACGACAGGCGAAATACCCATTTCTTTATTACCCACAAGGGGCTAAACATAGAAGGGACAAACAAGGACAAACATAGGTATTAAGTCGATTACATCGACCCCAGTGCGTAACTGGTACTTAATTTATCGACCCCGAAAGGATGAAAGGCAAAGTCGACCTAGGCGGAATTTGAACTCAGAACGCTCAGCATTTCGCCCGGCGTGCTAACGTTTCTGCCAGCTCGCCGCCCTAATCATCGAATATTATCATTGTTTCTCCACCATATTTCAAGTGGAAGCACATGGCCAAGTGGTTAGAGCAGCAGACTCGTGGTCGAGGGATCACGGGTTCGAATCTCGGACTAGGCGATGTGTGTTTATGAGCGAAACACCTAATCTCTATGCGGCTCCGGCAGAAGGTAATGGCGAACTCCTTCGCCACAACTTTCTCTCACTCTTTCCTCCTGCATCTTGCCGCTCACCTGCGACGGACCGGCGTCCCGCCCAGGTGGGGAACTTATACGCCAAGGAAACCGGCCCTTATGAGCCAGGCGTGGCTCGAGAAGAAACAAACAACGATAAACAAACAAACCATATTTCAAAATATTTCGAAAATAGCAAAATATGTGCCTTTAACAGATAATTTAAGTAAGTTCAAAAGTATTGGTGCGCACCCCTTGCAAAACAAGGGGCATCTCTAAACAGAGATACTGCCTGTGCAGTCCAGGCAATGTTAAAAATAAGGCTTTACCAATTAAAATAACTGAATGGAGCCTTCACAGGCCGAAAAGATTGAAGGCACATTTACACAGCTCCCAGTTACCGTGTCTTTCTTGTATGGCAGCAACGACGATAATAATCCTTTCTACAAGAGTCATAGGGCTTAGAATTTGTGTTGAGGATTATAGTCAATATACACAATATACATCGACCCCAGTACTCAACTGGTACCTAATTTATCGACACCGAAAGGATAAAAGGTAACGTCGACCTCGGCGGAATTTGAACTTGGAACATAACGACAGACGAAATACTGCTAAGCATTTCACCCGGCATGCTAACTATTCTGCCAGCTCGCCGCCAATAATAATAATAATAATAATAAATAATATCAACAACAAAAACACTATTAATAATGATGATGATAAATGTCGGCTTTCACATATTTATTTACAGTTAATCAAAAAGGAAAATATATAAATCCCTTTGTTTCATTTCTTTTTTTTTTCTTTTTCGTGACCCCATTCCCTTCTAACAATTGTTGATATTTTATGACAAATTGGTACATTTTTTGTTTGTTTCTTTTTTTTTAATATTTTTTTTTTTACCTTTTATTGTAGAATTGATGCACCCTGCCCCAACCAACCAATGCAATACAGTTTTGTTTCCGCATTTTAAATAGACAAAAGAAAAAAAATAACAATCAAAGAAAAAAACGGAAATCTTGAAAACAAACACACAAAAAAAAAAAAACTCCCAAAAACAGAAAACAATCTTTTAAAAAAAAGCCTATTTGAAAACAAAAATTTTCCACCCGCAAAAAATCTGAAAAATGATTATGTTATTTAAAAACCAATCACAGAATTAATAATAATAATAATAATAATCCTTACCATTATAGGCACAAGGCCTGAAAACAATAATAGTAATTACTATTTTATTTATTATTATTATTATTATTATTATTAATGAAGTGAGAGGAATGTGGAATGAAGCACAGAGGAGAAAGGCTGTAGCTGGGGCTTCCGCTTTTGGTCGAAGTATGTAATGTGAAACTCCTGAAGGAGGAGGAGGAGGTGGAGGAGAAAGAGAGTAGTAGTAGTAGAGGTTATACTAGTAGTAGTAGTAGTTATAGTAGAGGTTATAATAGTAGTAGAAATTATAGTAGTAGTAGTTGTAGTAAAGGTAGTAGGAAAAATAGTAATAGTAGTAGTAGCAGCAGCAGCAGCAGCAGTAGAAGTAGTAGTAGTAGTAGTAATTACCCTCTGAGCTATGTCCCCCACTTTTTCTCATTTAATAAATTTTTTTTTATTTACCAATAAGCAAGAATTTCCCAGCAAAACAATTGATTTACATTTATACTAAATGCAGATGCAGACACAGAGAGGAAAACAAATCAACAAAACAAAAAGAGAAAAATATAAATATCTGCAAAAAAAAAAAACAAGACATAAGTCAATGTAATTGGAATTGAGTAGCATGATTGATAAATCAATATGTAACAGAATGATTGATTGGAACAGTACTGAAGTTTCAAGTCCTGCTGGACACCACTCAGTGTATCTATCAACCACGGGACAATAAGAGTTAGAGATGAACCAAAGACTTGCTTTATTTTAATTTCTTTCATTCTTTCACTTGAGCTTCCTGCATACATAAATACAATGGTGTGTGTGTGTGTGTGTGTGTATGTGTGTCCATAACTGCATTTAATATAAACAAAAAGGAAAAGACAACAAAATTTAAATAAAGATTTAACTTCCACCCACAAACACTGCGATACCCTCAATTGTGACACACACATTCCATTTTTGTATTGCAACTTTTGTTTGGTATTTGTGTTTTTGCATTTTTTCTTAGTTTTGGCATTTTTTTTACATTGTTTTTATTTTCCTTGATCCTTTACAGACATGCGAATTCCTGTACAACGAAGATATTTATTTGCTGGTTATCATCGGACCATTCGCCAGAGTAATTCTGAGTGGCTGTTTTGTCATGGTGTTAAGAATGTTTGAATTTAATTTTTACAGAGTGTTGTTATTTTTTTTTTTGCTTTTAGTGTCCCCTCAGGTGATGTCCTTTTGGGTTGGAGGTCGACGCACATTGTTCTGTTGGACAGCTTTTACAACCCAGTCGATTCCTTCATGAACACCATCTCTGGAACAAGAACAAGAAAAACGTGTAAACATATTATATTCTTTTATTTGTTTCTCTCTCTGTATATATGTGCGAGTATATTTCTCTTTATGTGTCTGAGGAGAGGGAAAAAGTTTATATCAATTGTATTCAGGCACAGGAGTGGCTGTGTCATAAATGGCTTGCTTACCAATCACATAGTTCCGGGTTCAGTCCCACTGCATGGCACCTTGGGCAAGTGTCTTCTATATATATTTCATTATTTCACTTATGCACAGCAATACTAATAACTTGGTGTCAGAACTTCTAAATAAAATTACACTTCATTTTTGAAGCTTTGATGAAGCTATAAGGTGATACACAAACACTCAGCTATGAGCGCACTGCATCCGACAGCAGAAACAGTTGTCAGCCAAAGAAATCCATTACATAATTTTTTATTCCCTTGTGACTTATTTAATTTTTTATATATCATCATTATCATTTTTAACATCCGCTTTCCATGCTGGGATGGGTTGAGCAGTTTGACTGGGGACTTGCAAACCAGTAGGCTGCACCAGGCTCCAATCTGATTTGGCAAGGTTTCTACAGCTCGATGCCCTTCCTAACACCAACCACTTGGAGAGTGTAGTGCCACCGGCACGGGGAGTCAGTTCGGTGGCACTGGCATTGGCCACAACTACAATTTCCTTTATGATTTCAATCTTTATTTGATGGCGATCTTGGTTTTGATAATATATATATATATATAATTTCAATAAAAAACAAAATATATATATAAAATATATATATATATATATAAAATTTCAATAATGAACAAAATAACTAATGTAAAAGCGGTGTTATTGTATGGGGCTGAGACACTGCAAACAACAGTTAAGTCAAATAATTAAATACAATCATTCATCAACAGATGCTTGCGTAGTATCCTTAAGATTAGTTGGCCTGAACACATAAGCAATATGGAGCTATGGCAAGAAAACAAATCAAGTTTTGATTAGGGAGCAAATATCTAAGAAAAAGTGGAAGTGGATTGGTAGCACAATTAGAAAAGACACACCAAATGTAGCAAAAATTGCTTTACAGTGGAATCCGGATGGTAACAGAAAGAAAGGTAGGCCTAAGAACTCGTGGTGTAGATCAACACAAAAGGAACTAGAGAAAGGGGGACATTCATGGCAGAGTATGAGTACAGAAGCGAAAAATTATGCGACATGGAATTCAATTATAAGTGGCCTATACTCCACATTGGAGGGTTAAAGGCAGAAAAAATATATATATATATATATAAAATCACCATCATTATTTAACATCCACTTTTGCACATTTGCATGGATTTGAAAGAATTTGTTGAGGTAGATTTTGTACAACCAAACGCGTATGTTTGTGTAGTACCCTATGTCTCTGATAAGGTCACAGAAGTCACAACAGCTGAAAGTCAGGGGAGGCCTTCACTGGAGTTGGCTGATCTTTCAATCATTCATTGCAGACATTTATCTTCTTCATTTCTTTGACAATGATCTTCAAAATATTTAACACTGATCATCATTTTTCACCCCATTTTGAGATGAATATTGTCCAAGGTTTACAGGAAACAGATTTTGAGGTTGAAACAGTTAAAACGAAACCAACAGAATATCGTACTTACCCTCTTAGAGCAGAGACAGCATCGGCTTTACATTCTCTTGGACCAATTAATGATGGATTGGAACTGAAAATTTTTTTCACTTCATTTAATGGAAGACATCCCTGAAAAGAAGATATTTTGAATATCAAAATATTAGACATAGGTATAGAAGTGGCTGTGTGGTAAGAAGCTTGCTTCCCAACCACATGGTTATGGGTTCAGTCCCACTGCGTGACACCTTGGGCAAGTGTCTTCCACTATATCCTTGTGAGTGGATTTGATAGACAGAACCTGAAAGAACCCCATTGTATATATGTGTCTGCATGTGTGTGTCTGTGTGTGTGTGTGTGTGTGTGTGTCTGTGTTTGTCCTTGCGCCATCGCTTGACAACTGAGGTTGGTATGTTTATGTCCCCCTGGCTTTTTTGCTGGTGGCACATAAAAAGCACCCACTACACTCTCGGAGTGGTTGGCAATAGGAAGGGCATCCAGCTGTATAAACTTTGGCAAATCAGATTAAATCTGGTGCAGCCTTCTGACTCGCCAGCCCCCAGTCAAACTGTCCAACCCATGCCAGCATGGAAAGTGGTTGTTAAACAACAGCAACAATGACAATATCTCTTATATAAAATCTGTTCTGTCTGTCTGTGTGTCTTCTCGGATCTCAGGCATCCTCCATCGATTGCGCTCAAATTTGATGTGTAGATACCGATGGTATCAGGGCAAGCATAAGTCTTGAAAAAATTACAAAAATCAATTCCAGGTGAGAATTCAATCAATAAAGCTGTGGGAACATGCATTTGTACGCGCAAGTACACCAGCTGTTTTACCTGATGAAACTCGTTCAATTCCCTATTTGCCTGAGCTTCGCGATGACCATCAACAAAGCACAGGGGCAGTCATTGAAAGTCGTGGGGTTGAACCTCAGCACTCCCTGCTTGTATATATATATATATACAAGTTTCATCCAGTTTTCATCTACCAGATCCACTCACAAGGCTTTGGTAGGCCCAAGACTTTTGTAAGACAGAACCCAGAAGCATGTGTTTGGGGAACAAACGTCTTACCACTCAGTCATACCTGTGTGGATAAATTTAAAGGAGAGGAGAGTTTGGCTGCCATTTCTAGCAGGTTGTCTGAGCACAGGAATCTGATAAAACTGCAAAAATAGTCACTAAGGTACAATGAGGAACAGTACTGCTGATTCGGTTTACTTACTTGCAGATCCTGCTTGTTGGCCAACAGCAGAAGTGGCACCGTGACAAGAGCCTCATTGGAAATCATTTTATCTGGGAAGAGGAAGAGAGAGAAACGGAGAAAGGGAACTGATTAAGAGTTTGAGCATTTTATGACATGAAACACGTTTTGGAATAAATAACAGAAAATAAAGAAAATAAAAGGGAAAAAATGAAGGAAATTATACATGTATGTGTAATTATATATCTATCAATATATACATCATCATATATATATATAAATATGTATGTGTGTGTGTGTATATTACATATGAATACATATGTATATATGTATGTATATATAGATGCACACATACACACACTCACACACACACATACACACATATATATATATATATATATAAACATGCTGTGACTACAAATACCCAGCAAATAAAGTGAGTTCACGGTTGTATCCTACACCAGTTTCACATAACTAGCCCCAGCCCATTCAAAAGTACCTTGGATCGTAGGGTGACCTGCTGTGCTTGAGAAAACCTACTGAGTCAAGTACATCAACATCAAAATGAAAATCATATGGAAACTGTAGTTGTGATACCCATGCCGGTGGCACGTAAAAAGCACCATCCAAACGTGACCGATGTGAGCGCCGTTTTGACTGGCTTCCGTGCTAGTGGCACATAAAATGTACCAACCGATTGTGGCTGTTGGTAGCCTCTTCTGGCCCCCGTGCCAGTGGCATGTAAAAAGCACCCACTACACTCACAGAGTGGTTGGCGTTAGGAAGGACATCCAGCTGTAGAAACACTGCCAGATCAGACTGGAGCCTGGTGCAGCCTCCTGGCTTCCCAGACCCCGGTCGAACTGTCCAACTCATGCTAGCATGGAAAACAGATGTTAAACGATGATGATGATATATATATATATATATATATATACATATATAATATATATATATATTATATATATATATATATATATATACAGTGCTTGCAAAACAAGACCCCCACCACAACAGATTCGGGCATAGTATTGATGGCAGTGAAAATACGATAGGGGGGACAGGAAAAGATGTATTGCTGAAGAGATGAATACATGGCTAAGACAGATAGATAAACAGAGAGAGAGGGATAGAGAGAGATGGTGGGGGCATACCCTCAAGGCACACAATATCACTTTTCATTGTTGTAGTAGTAGTAGTAGTAGTAGTAGTAAGGAGGATGGGAACAGGATATATAGGCATATAAATTTTGTTCAGCAGTTACAGAGGAACATACATTCTTGTAGCAGTAAGAGAGATTTGGCAGAGTGAGTTAGGGAACAGAGGATCAAACTACTGGGTGAGAATCTACACATTCCACACAGACACACACAGTATTTCTCTCTCAATAACAACAAAAACCTGTCATTATAGTGAAAGTCCTTTTTTAAACTCTGTGCTGCATTCTTTATATGTTGAAAGACATACAGAAACATGCACACACACATACACACAAGCAACCAAATAGCTTTTATGTCTTATATACATATACATATAGCAATTATTTTGAAGTTCATGTTGTGTTGTGTTGATAGACTTGCACTTAAAATTCCAGCATTTTTAATCAAAACTTTCTAGTTACTATGGTGACAACACTGCCTGTCTATTTTTCTATCTCTCTTTCACACATACGCATAGTCTCTCTCTCTCTCTCTCTCTCTCTCTCTCTCTCTCTGAATTTCTTGCTCAAAAACAACTTTCTCTCCTCCTCTTCTAAATATACATTGTGACAGGGGTTATGTCCCATGTTATTCCACCCCTTCTTCCCTTTAATAGACGTTACAACAGACAAACAGACAGAGACCAGTTCCTCTTTTATAATATAAGATAAGATATGGTAAGAAAAGGGTTAACCATAGATCTAATATGTCTGCTCAATCTAAGATGGTCTGGGATTCATCTACTACTACTTCTGCTGCTACTACTACTACTACTACTACTACTACAACAATGAAAAGAGATATAAGCATTGTTGCAATGTAGTATAAAGTCATGTGGTAGCAAATATTTCACAACATTGTCGACAAAGACATCTATAATTTATCTTCACTTTCCCCAGTAAAGTAACAATTACTACTACTACTACTACTTACTACTACTACTACAAAAGCAGAAATGCATTTGAAATGTACGAAATAAAAACAAAATTTCCTACTAACAAAGTTTGATGTAGGAATACATTACGTATATAAAGGATGCCAGACGAATTGCATGGGCTTTTAACGAAAACAATGATATTAATACAGAGTAGCACTTATCAATCTCAAGAGATATCCAAGCACTGGGGAGCGAGTGGAAGTGTCAGGTGGGGGAAGGGGGGTGAAATCAGGAAGATTCCAATGTGTGTAGAATGGCAAGAACACATCAATGCTAATTGTGTCCTTGTCAAGATTTCTCCGGTAAAAGTTCTATTGAAGAACTAGCGGAAGTTTAGAAAGCAAGAGAAATGTCTTGAGAACAATGCAAGCCTGTCAGAAGAATTCTTGCCAGCTAAAATAATTTTAATTCCATTTACCAATTTCCAGAAATTAACACACACCAATTTGATATGCCTGAGGCATATGAAAATGGCTTATAATTTCGCACTTACATCATCATCATCATCAGCGCCATCATTTAATGACCATTTTCCAGGTGGAAAGGGTTGGACGATTTGAATGGAACTGGCAAGCCAGGGGACTGCACCAGGCTCTGCTGTCTGATTTGGCAAGGTTTCTACACCAACCACTTTACAGAGTGTACTGGGTGCTCTTTAGGTGACACCAACATCAGAGGGGTTGCCAAGTAGCTTACAAAACAAAGACCCCTCAGCTGGGAGAGGGAATGGTACAGAGGGAGGTGAGAGGTTAGAGAATTGAGGGGCAGAAACAGGCTTTGCACTACCCTAGTAAGAAAAGAAAGATGGAGTAAAAGACAGAGAGAGAGAGAGAAATAGATGGTGTTGAAGATGTAAAGCAAAGTTCCTTGGGGAAGAGGGGAAGAAGAGATTGTAGCAAGTGAGGATAAGAGAAATTGGGATGGCTTGGGAAGAGGGCTATGACAGATATGCAAGGACATGTAGAGTGTGCAGGTAGACACTTGAGGGAGACTGGAGGGACCTGCAGTGGGTGGAGATCATGGTTGAGGGGAAAGTGATGTTGAGAAAAAACAGTTACAGGAGGATACATACACACACACAAATATGCTTGAGGTATATTTGAACTTGTAATAAAGCCATTTACATATATATATATATATATCGATTTAGGATCAGAATCGAAATCGATCAATGGAAATTGCAGATGTGTTACCAGTGCCGGTGGCATGTAAGAGAACCTTCCGTTTCACGACTGTTGCCAGCACCGCCCCGTTTCGTGTCCGTTGCCAGCCTCGCCTGGCCCTCGTGCCGGTGGCACATAAAATGCACCATCCGTTCGTGGCCGTTTGCCAGCTCTGTCTGGCACCTGTGCGGGTGGCACGTAAAAAGCACCCACTACACTCACGGAGTGGTTGGCGTTAGGAAGGGCATCCAGCCGTAGAAACACTGCCAGATTTGACTGGGCCTGATGAAGCCTTCTGGCTTCACAGGCCCCAGTAGAACTGTCCAACCCATGCTAGCATGGAAAGTGGATGCTAAACGATGATGATGATGACACCATAGTAAGCACATAAATGCAAAACAAGGTGGAAAAAAATAGTACTCGAATACCCAAGGTAGAGTAATATGCTTTTTAAGAAGGTGTATGTATATATATATATATATATATCATCGTCATTTAATGCCCGCTTTCCATGCTAGCATGGGTTGGACGATTTGACTGAGAACTGGCAAACCAGATGGCTGCACTAGGCTCCAATCTTATACTGGCAGAGTTTCTACAGCTGGATGCCCTCCCTAACTCCAACCACTCTGAGAGTGTAGTGGGTGCTTTTACATGCACGAGGGCCAGTCAGGCGGTACTGGCAACGGCCACACTCAAATGGTGTTTTTTATGTGCCACCTGCACAGGAGCCAGTCCAGCGGGACTGGCAAATGTATTAGCATTTTATATGCTTCAGGTTTATAAGTGATCACCATGCAATTTCTAAAGAAAATAGTCTAATAATGGGGCATATAAGCCCTTGACGAAAAAAAGTAAGTTTTCCTATACACGTGGGAAAACCTACTTTTTTCTGTTGAGGGTTTGTATGCCCCATTATTAGACTATTTTCATTTGTCATTGCATGGTGATCTCTTATAAGCTTAAAGCTTCTGAAACACTGTTATTATTGTTTACAGAATAGTAAAAATCTATACTGCTTACCAAAGTAACCATTGCGTATATATATGAGAGGCATTGGTGTCCAGAAGACCCAAGGTGGCAGGTAATGCTATGTAAGTGCTATGGAAGGCCTGTAGTTAAACTATCGGTACGATAATGATACGAGTGAGGAGTCTAATGCAGGTTTTGTATGAGCATGTATACATTAAATAAAATGAGACAATAAAGCCAAGGCTGTGTGGAATTTTCAGGACATCTCACATCGTCACTGATGAAGGGATATCCCTAATATCCCAGAAACAGCTGTAAGACTAACTTTCTCTTTATATATGTATGTGTGTGTGTGTATAGTTAATTTAAAAAAACAGGGAAAAAGACAAGTAAAAAACAACGTGAGGATGTAGCACATGCAAAGTATTAACAAGTTGCTCAGAATAGGAAAAGAGTGGTTGTTTTATGTTTTGAGCATAGCACTTCTTCGGAAACCGGAAACAGAGGAAAGTCCAAAAGAAAAGGAAGCAAGAAAAAAAATCACCAACAGTCCATATGTAGAGTTATTATATATATAAGCAGGAGTGGGTGTGTGGTAAGTAGCTTGCTTACCAACCACATGATTCCGGGTTCAGGCCCACTGTGCGTCACCTTCGGCAAGTGTCTACAACTATAGCCTTGGGCCGACCAAAGCCTTGTGAGTAGATTTGGTAGACGGAAACTGAAAGTAGCCCGTCATATATATATATATGTGTGTGTGTGTGAATGTATATATGTATGTATGTATGTATGTATGTGTGTGTTTGTGTCTGTGTTTGTCCCTTCACCATTGGTTGACAACTGATGTTGGTGTCTTTATGTCCCCGTAACTTAGCAGTTCAGCAAAAAAAAACTGATAGTATAAGTACTTGGCTTACAAAGAATAAGTCATGGAGTCGATTTGTTCAACTAAAGGTGGTACTCCAGTATGGCCGCAGTCAAATGACTGAAACAGATAAAAGAATAAAAGCACAGCACACACACACACACACACACTCATACGCAATAGGCTTCTTGCAATTTCCATTTCCCAAAACCTCCTGCAAGGCTTTGGTCAGCCTGAGGTTATAGCGGAAAGCATTTGACCAAGGTGCTGCTGCCCAGTGGAACTGAACCTAGAATCAAGATTGTTGTCACACACACACATAATGTGAATCCCCGTCAAGGTCTCATTGTGATCCCTTGGGTTTCCCCGGTAGCGGAGTGGGTCCACTGACATACCTTCATGTCAGCAAAAGGTCTCTCACTCCAAGTCAAGGCAAAGTAAGATGACTCACTGAGACATGAGCCTGGTGGAAGATATGATGTAATACTTTGGTGCTGCTTCAACACAATACATTAATAAGCATTAAGGGTTCAGAGGTCAGGAAGTCGGAGTTCAAGAGGAAACGGCCACTTCTCTGCATGAGTTTGTAACATAACGTTCACATAAAAATTGTCTATAACAGTTAACAGCAATGACACATATACACATAAACACACACACACACACAAACATGCACGTGCAGATACGCACACATATACTTATCCTAATTCAAATATTTAACAAATGTACAACAGCATATTCAAGAACGCTGATTATCTTCAAGCCTAGAAGCAAGTGTATAAATACATATATACATATATATGTATATATACATTCCTACATATATGAGTGTGTGTGTGTGTGTTAATATATATATATATATATACTCTTCTACTTGTTTCAGTCATTTGACTGAGGCCATGTAGGAGCATCGCCTTTAGTCGAGCAAATCGACCCCAGGACTTATTCTTCGTAAGCTTAGTACTTATTCTATCGGTCTCTTTTGCCGAACCACTAAGTTACGGTGATGTAAACACACCAGCATCGGTTGTCAAGCAATGTAGGAAGGACAAACACAGACACACAAACATATATACACACACACACACGTATATATATACATATATACGACGGGCTTCTTTCAGTTTCCGTCTACCAAATCCACCGACAGGCTTTGGTTGACCTGAGGCTATAGTAGAAGACACTTGCCCAAGGTGCCACGCAGAGGGACATACTCATATATATATATGTATATATACAGTCTTACATATATGTATAAATAAATCAATACATATGTATATATATGTGTATATACATACATAAACATACACATGCAGACACACACACACACAAACACATACACACATTCAAGTATACATAGTCATACACAAGTACATAAACGTACAGAGATATATAGAACTATGCATGCTTGCATACTCATGTTGTTTACTTTATTGTTTGTTGTTTTTAGTGTAACATATGTGTCAGTGTGTATAAAATGTGTGTGTGCGTGTATAGAAAAATATATGTATGTATATACACACACATAGGTACACATATATCATCATCATCATCATCGTTTAACGTCCGCTTCCATGCTAGCATGGGTTGGACGGTTCAACTGGGGTCTGGCAAGCTCGAAGGCTGCACAAGGCCAGTCAGATCTGGCAGTGTTTCTACAGCTGGATGCCCTTCCTAACGCCAACCACTCCGAGAGTGTAGTGGGTGATTTTATGTGCCACCGACACAGGTACCAGACGAGGCTGGCAGACGGCCACGCTCAGATGGTGTTTTTATGTGCCACCGACACAGGTGCCAGACGAGGCTGGCAGACGGCCACGCTCGGATGGTGTTTTCTTATGTGCCACCGACACAGGTGCCAGACGAGGCTGGCGAACGGCCACGCTCGGATGTTGTTTGTTACGTGCCCACAGCACGGAGGCCAGTCGATGCAGTACTGGCTACGGTCACATTCGGATGGTTTTCTTATGTGCCACCCACAAGGATACAAATTCCATTGATGTTCATCTATTTTTATTTGGTTTGATTTTGATTTTGATTTATATATGTAAATATATTATACATATGCATAGACGTATATAATATATATCTACACATAAAACACAACTATATATATATATATATATATATATATACGCACACACATATGTATATATATGTGATATATTTATACATATATACATATATATATACACACACATATGTATATATATGTGATATATTTATATATATACATAACGGACGCTAAATGATGATATATATACACATACATATGTATATATATGTTATATATTTATATATATATATATACACATATATATATACATACATATACATATGAACATATATATAATGTATATCTAGACATAAAATACAACCATATATATATATACACACACACACATATGTATATACATGTGATATATTCACACATATATACATATATACACATCTATATATACATATATATACACATATACATATGCATAGATACATATAATATATATCTAGACATAAAATGCAACCATATATATATATATAAATAGACATGTATATACATGTGATATATACACACACACACATATGTATATACATGTGATATATTCACACATATATACATATATACACATCTATATATACATATATATACACATATACATATGCATAGATACATATAATATATATCTAGACATAAAATGCAACCATATATATATAAATAGACATGTATATACATGTGATATATACACACATATATACACATGTCGCTACACATCTATCTACATAAATAATTTACTATGTCCACAAGGTACGAGTTTAGATACACAGCACGGTGAAGAATCAAGTGTCCAGAAAAGGCAGAGATGATGGAGTGGGGGTGTAGACGATGATTACGATAATGAAGAGTAAGATGATAGATGTTGTTGTCAATGCCGACAACCAAGATAATGATAGCGAAAATGAATAAAAAGATAATCTTTGGCTAATACTGTCCATAATGGTAGCCAATCTTCTTGGTAAAGTAGTCATATTGATAAAAAGGCAATGACGAAAAGCATTTCTAAATGATGACAAGAAATTGGACCTAGGAAGATATGGAGGTGGTGAAGAAGCAGGGAGATTGCGGCACCCTTAGGGGTTCGGAAGAGAACAATGACACCATAAAAATTTCATCCGTCATTCGTTTAGATAATTATGAAGCAGACTAGGAATTTCGAATAAATAAATCAATCAGACGTCTGGTTCTACAACGGGTTTTCAAATCATGTGAGAAAATATTTCAAGAGAAATTAATGAAGAATTTCAACCCCGCTCCCACAAACACACACAGAACACTTCTTGGTAAGGACCACCTAACCACAGTAAGTGCTTTATTAAAAGAAGACATCGATATAAGATGCTAAATACCATATATGGCTTTAAGCAATACAAAGCATTTGTAACAAAAAAAAATACTATTTCTAACCAAAAAAATAAATTTATTTCATAAAGTAGCTTTTAGTTTAAGTAACATTTGATGAAAGAAATGGTTTTGATATTTCAGCTGACAGGAAACTGATTATGAAGGAAAGGTATGAGAATCAGAAAATGCCTAAGATTCTTAAGAAAATTTTTTAAAAAGTGGGCAGGTGGGGGGTAAATACCCTTCTCGAGTCATATAGACTAATAAGGGCCAGTTTCCTGGTTCCTGTGGCATTTATATTCTCCCCTGGATAGGCTGCCAGTCTGTCTCAATGTTACTCACTTTTTGCCAACTAAGTGGAGTGACATGAAATGAAGTGTTTTTTGCCAGAACACAATGCATTGCCCGGTCCAGGAGTTGAAACCATGATCTTATGATCATCAGTCCAACACCCCTAACTACTAGGCCACATGTCTTCACTATTCATAAGGTTACCAGAACTATAAATAATATATCAGAGATGCAGGTGTGGCTGGAGATGGAAATAGCGCAGAAGTAGATCTAAGACATTTCAATTTAAGAAGGAATTCAATAAAATGATTTTAGAATTATATAAAGAAAATATTACCGGTTTCGATGATAAATCTCATCTTATCAAATGTCAGTAAAAATTTATAAAAATTAGAAGCAAAAACAGTTTATCTTCTATTGGGAAGTGTGTGTGTGTGGGGGGGGTCCAAATATGCATATATGTGTGTGTGTGTGTATATATATATATATATTCTGTCACAAGGCCTTCATTCTTTTCTACTCTAGGCACAGAGCCTGAAATGTTTGGAGAGGTGGGGCCATTCGATTAGATCAACCCCAGTATGCAACTGGTACTTAATTTATTGACCCTGAAAGAATGAAAGGCAAAGTCGACCTCGGCAGAATTTGAACTCAGAACATAAAGACAGACGAAATACCACTAAACATTTCACCCGGCATGCTAACTTTTCTGCCAGCTCATTGCCCTATGTCACAAGGCATTCATTGGCATCAAAAATATTGTAGAAGACACTTGCCCAAGGTGCCACACAGTAGGACTGAACCCTAAATTACACGGTTGTAAATTGGGTTTCTTAACCATACAGCCATGCCTTCGCTTAAAATATTCTTTGTAACAATTCTAAATTCTTTTAGTTTTCTTACAATTTTCACACTCATTTCTAACCTTGTTGTGTCTTATTCTTTCATTCTTTCAATCATTAATTACCATTCCATTCACATTATTTCCTCTGTGGAACAACACAAAAGAAAATAACCATTTTTGGCAAATAAAGCACTGGAAATGCCAAAAAGAACCGGTTGAGAATATTTTTCAATCTTTGTTCTACTTCTTAAAGATATCAAGGACCATATATTAAACTTTGGCAGACAGGTGGAATGGCACAAAGATGGGCTAAGAAAAGAGTAAGTATCAAATGATGACAATGCAACGCTTTTGGAATATCAGAACAAAAAAAAAAAAGACAAAAGTAGCATTGTAAATGTTTCCTTTCTGTAAATATAAACAAAAACACACACATACATACACACATATATAAATAAATAAATACATATATATATCTCTCTCTCTCTATATATATATATATATACACATATACATATGTGTGTATTCTTTTATTTGTTCCAGTCATATAACTGCAGCCATGCTGGAGCACCGCACTTTAGTCGAACAAATCGACCCCAGGACTTGTTCTTTGAAAGTCTGGTACTTATTCTATCGTAAACACACTAGCATCAGTTATCAAGCTATGTTGGGGGGGGACAAACACTGACACACAAAAATACACACACAGATATATATATATAATATATATACGACAGGCTTCTTTCAGATTCTGTCTACCAAATCCACTCACAAGTCTTTGGTCGGCCCGAGGCTACATTAGAAGATTCTTGCCCAAGGTGCTACATAGTGGGACTGAACCTGGAACAAAGCAGTTGGAAAGCAAGCTACTTAACACACAGCGACTCCTGTGCCTACATATATACATATATATATATATATATATATATATATATATATATATATATATATATACACACACACACACACGCACAAATAGAAATATACATGTGTGTATATAGATAAACAGACAGACAGATACCCATGCTGGTGGCATGTAAAGAACATCATTCAAATGTCGGGCCTCACAGAGGCAAAGACCGAGACCTTTGGTATTATGTCATGTTTGAGAAAAAGAAGACCCATCAAGCTGATTGGTGTCATGCAAATGGCACCCATGCCAGTGGCACATAAGGGGAACCATTACACTCTCGGAGTGGTTGGTGTTAGGAAGGGTATCCAGCTGTAGAAAACCATGCCAAATCAGACAGGAGTATCGTGCAGCCTTCCAGCTCACCAGCCCTGGTCAAACCGTCCAACCCATGCCAGCATGGACAATGGACGTTTGATGATGATGATATATATATATATATGTGCATACGTACATGCATATATATTCACACAAGTATATGTATTTATATACCTACATACACACATATATATATATATACATGCACACATACATACATATATATATTTGTGTACACATAGCTAAGCCCCTTGCCTAATTTGACACAGTCAAACATTCTTCATCAACCCTTCACTTCTGTATCCCTCATTCCTCCATCACTCTCCTAACTAAAGACCCCCTTCAGTCATGGACAACCATGGGCTCACACCTAGAAAGTCTGGGTCAGGTCGTTTTACAGAAGACCAGCAATTACCCATGCATACCAGAATTCCTTCTCCACACCAGCGATGTTATCCAAGAGAAAGGCAAAGGGGCTGATGCAGCTTGGCACCAGTGACATCGCATCTCATTTCTACAGATGAGTCACCTGGAGCAACATGAAATAAAGAGCCTTGCTCAAGAACACAACACACAGCGTGGTCCAGGAATTGGAATTGAACTCACTACCTCATGATTGCGAGTTTAACACTCTAACCATTGAGCCATGTGCCTTCTCCAACTACTGCTATAATAACATGGGAGCTGCTTTAATGCTACTGCTGTTACTAAAATGAGAGCAGAAATGCATATTTCATGGTTACTCAGCATTATATAAGGGTAGGTACCCCTGTTTCTCTACCACACAATAATCAGTCTGATATACTGTAGTCACCTTACAGAGCTTCTCCAATCTTCTAAACTCTTCTGTATCTAAAACAACTACTTGTTTGAACTTGAATGAGATTTAGGTATGTATGTGTGTGTGTCGGCATGATGGTTTACATTTGCGCTGCATTTCACAAAAGTTGCCTTCTATGAGTGATCATGCTGTCACTTCTATCAACAAATCATTGGTTCATTTCACACCTAAACCCTTTAGCATTTAAACTGGTCACCTCCGGCCTAAATAATCTACCTGTTTATATTCAAACTGGCCAGATCTGGCCTCTCACAATTACCCTATAATATCATTCCAAAATTAAACAATCATCATCATCGTTTAACGTCCACTTCCATGCTGGCATGGGTTGGATGGTCTGACTGAGGTCTGGAGAGCCAGCGACTGCACCAGGCTCCAATCTGATCAAGCAATGTTTCTACAGCTGGATGCTCTTCCTAATGCCAACCTCTCTGAGAGTGTAGTGGGTGCTTTTTACATGCCACCAGCACAGGAGCCAGTCAGGCGGGCCTGACATCAATCACATTTGGATAGTGCTTTGTATGTGCCAGTCAGGGGCTACTGGCATCGGCTGCGTTCAGGTGCTGCTTTTTATGTGCCACCAACACAGGAGCCGGTTGGTGGGGCACTGGCATTGGCCACATTTGGACAGTGCATTTTATGTTCCACTAGCATGTATTTACCAAGTAATTAGAGTCACTTTGAGACAAAAGTTATGCAACAGAATTAATTAAGAACCTTTTCATCAATTATGTTCCAAAAATCACATTAATATATTGATAACTAAAATAGTTACAGCTGTTTAACCCTTTTGTTACTGTATTTATTTTGAGATGCTCTGTGTTTCTTTCAATTACTTTAACTATAACAAAGAATTTAGTAAAATAACTTAGTTATCATTCAGCTTGTGTTAGGAACATAAATTATGACTAAGGTTTGGTGGAAGGTTTTAATTTAAAACTTATGAAAACAAGACAGTTTTATTCAGAACCAGAGCTGGTTTCAGCCGGGTTGGTAATGAAAGGGTTTTAGAATTTAATTGAAACTCATGAGGGGTGTGTTTTACTTAGAAATATAATAATGAAAGGGTTAAGTAGATCACTGGTACTCTGACTACCAATAATAGACTTGAGAATACTGGAACATTGGATAACATAGATTGACATTCTTTCTTCAGGTGTTATGTCCAGAATGTAGGACATAAGTTATGGTGTCCTGCCACACTGAGCAGTTTCTCATTGCTTTCTCCTGGCAGGTGAGATTTGAACTTGAAATGTAGAGAGTCGGGAGATAAACCATAAAGCATATCTGCTGGCATGTCGATGATTCAGCCCTTCTCCCATCCACAGGTGAATGTGAAATGAAGGTGTTTTTGCTCAAGAACACAACAAGCTGCCAGGTCTAGGAATTGAACCTACGATTTAGCAACAGTGAGTGCAACATCCCAACCATTAAGCCATGCACCTTCATGTGCCTAGATTAGAAACGATTATTTACTTCCACAAGAGTTAATTACCTTGCTCAAGGATTGGACATAACAGCTATATCAAGCCAGAACAGAACTTATAATCAGGGAGGCAGGGGTTATCCCACCAGGGGCCACAACCACCAGACCAGTACTGGTGAAGTAAAATAACAAATGGGAGTGCTTAGATGTGATCACACAAGAAATAACAACCAAATTTCCCTCAAATCATATCTTATTGTCTTTAAAATATAACAAAAGAATAGGAGGACACACTGGGTAGCATAGATTCAGAGTCTTTCTTTAGGTGTTATGTCCAGAATGTAGGACATGGGTGATGATGTCCAGCAACATTTCACTGTTCTTTGTTTTCTGTAACAGTTCCAGTTCTTGATGTTTGATACTTCTTTCATCCAACCAGTTCCAACCATCCATATCATCTCTCTCCTTCCTCTGCTGCTTTTCCTTTCAATTTTTCTGGTCATCGCTAAATTCTCCAAGACCTCTTACCTCATAGCACGACCAAGAAACATCAGTTGTTTGGCCTTTATCTCATAAAGCAGTTTCCTATTTACCGCAGCCTGGGTCATCACTTCTTCGTTAGACACTTTGCCTGTCCATGTTATCCTCAATATTCCTCTTAAGAACCACATTCCATTGCTCTCCAAGAGTTTTCTCATTTCTGATGTCATAAACTTTGTCTCACTTCCATACATTAACACAAGGTAGACATAGCAGTTATATATACAAATCTTGATCTCGATGCTCAAAGTACAATTTCTCAAGATGTCATATAATTTGAAAATACAGGTTTTGCCAGCAGTATTAGTCTTTTGGTCTCCTTCACAGGTCTTGTGCCTTCTGTGATAAAAGATCTCAGGAAGCTAAAGGATCATCCTTTAGCTACCTGAGAAACAGGGTCATCCTTTAGCTACCTTCTTGAAACAGAAGAGGGTTGAATGTCTTTGGAATAACGCTGATCATAAGTCTGTTCAATCTGACAGCTTTGAGTGGTGATAAAACAACAAAAAAACAAAACGAAAAATGAAAGTTAACAATAAAAATATTCTTTGCTACTCTAGGCACTAGGAGTAAAATTTTGGGGGTGGGGGCAAGTCGACCCCAGTATGCAACTGGTACTTAATTTATTGACCCTGAAAGGATGAAAGGCAAAGTTGACCTCAGCGGAATTTGAACTCAGAACATTAAGACAGATGAAATACCATTAAGTATTTCACCCTGCGTGCTTACATTTCTGCCAGCTCGCCGCCTTTTAACAATAAAAATATTATAAAACAATGGAAACTCAGAGAATGGCTACATACCAAAGGCTTCTTTCGATTCATCTAATCTTTCTGTATCTGAAGAATCCACAATGTAGATGATAGCATGTGACTCGGCATAATACTAAAATGAAAAAGAGGAAGATAATCACTTAGACTCTGTGTGTGTGTGTGTGTGTGTATGAGAGTATGCATCAGTGTTTCCCAACCTTTTTACCCTCGCATAACCCTTCAAATAAATTACATGCCTCATGGAACCCATGCACAGAAAAAATTGTAAATTACTATTTTTAAATCTCACAACGTTAGATATTCAGCAACAGTACTTTGAAGTAAAGATTGTTTGCCAACATAACATGGCAGTCCTGGTTTAGGACGAATGTTGCTGTAATTTAGCCCCAGGAGACATCGTCTCCAGCTGGCTATACATGATCTGTGTCCTTATATTTTCAAACAAGGGAATCTAGCACCACACACAAATATTGTTTTGAGCTGAATGGTGGGTTCTAGATTCCCTTGTTCGAAAATATAAGGACACAGATCGTGTCATATAGCCAACTGGAGACGATGTCGCCTGGGGCTAAATTACAGCAACATAAGTCCTAACCCAGGAGTGCCATGTTATGTTGGCAAACAATCATTACTCTGAAAAAAACTGTATACCATATCTTTCATATTCTTTTCATTGTAGTTCACATGGTAAGCATCATATATAATGTTACAGATATCGGACGGGTATGTTTGATTCTTAGTATTTTCAAATCTAAATCAGAAGAAATCTCTGAGCTGATGAAGGAAAAGTGGCGTTTTACCCACAAATCCAGAAACAGACTGTCCTCGGGTATCGCATATGGATGTGATCTTTCATTGTTTTTCCCTTATACCTATGTGAGTTATTTTCTGAGTATGCATTGTCTGGAGACTTTTATTTGCAGTTGAAGAAATAGCCAAATTTTTGGCTGCTATTTCTGAAAAGTTCGGTGTGTGGTAAAGTGAATTTTTTTACTTTACCATATTTTTATAAATTAATACTTCAAATATACCGTAAATGGTCTTTACATACCGAATACTGCTTGGTCGAATTTATTAACAATTAATTAATTCTACCCCTTTTTTACTGACAATATAATGCTTTCTCTCCAAGAATTTGAACTACAGTTTTTACCTCTGTAGAAATGTACTACTCTATGACTCACGTGGGTGGACAGGGAGAATAATAGATCTCATTTGTATTTTTGGATTCGCTAGTACTAGGTGTCTGGCATGGTTTGTCCGATGTTACAGATATCGGACGGGTATGTTTGATTCTTAGTATTTTCAAATCTAAATCAGAAGAAATCTCTGAGCTGATGAAGGAAAAGTGGCGTTTTACCCACAAATCCAGAAACAGACTGTCCTCGGGTATCGTATATGGATGTGATCTTTCATTGTTTTTCCCTTATACCTATGTGAGTTATTTTCTGAGTATGCATTGTCTGGAGACTTTTATTTGCAGTTGAAGAAATAGCCAAATTTTTGGCTGCTATTTCTGAAAAGTTCGGTGTGTGGTAAAGTGAATTGTTTTACTTTACCATATTTTTATAAATTAATACTTCAAATATACCGTAAATGGTCTTTACATACCGAATACTGCTTGGTCGAATTTATTAACAATTAATTAATTCTACCCCTTTTTTACTGACAATATATATATTATATATATATATATATATATATATATGGAGGCGCAATGGCCCAGTGGTTAGGGCAGCGGACTTGCGGTCGGAGGATCACGGTTTCGATTCCCAGACCGGGTGTTGTGTGTGTTTATTGAGCGAAAACACCTAAAAGCTCCACGAGGCTCCGGCAGGGGATGGTGGTGATCCCTGCTGTACTCTTTCACCACTCTAAAAGGTGGTGCTCCAGCATGGCCGCAGTCAAATGACTGAAACAAGTACAAAAAAAAAAAAAAAAAATATATATATATATATATATGAAAAAACAAGTCAAGATAGAAAATGCTAAAATAATTTTATAAAGAACATTTCAGTACCGGTTTCGGTCATTTTGAGACCTTTTCAACTGTAACGATTAAATAATTAAATTTAGAAAAATTAAAAGAAAAGTTTTTTAAAACAATATTTGTATAGTGTTCAAATATAAGTGGCATTTTCCTTGTTTCTGCCTTTCTCTGTCTCTCTTCTTTACACTTGTGGGTTTGAGGTTGTTGTGAATTCTGAATTCCTTTAAAAAAAACTTTTGTTTTAATTTTTCTAAATTTAATTATTTAATCGTTACAGTTGAAAAGGTCTCAAAATGACCGAAACCGGTACTGAAATCATCATCATCATCATCATCATCGTTTAACGTCCGTTCTCCATGCTAGCATGGGTTGGACGGTTCGACCGGGGATCTGGGAAGCCAGAAGGCTGCACCAGGCTCCGGTCTTATCTGGCAAAGTTTCTACAGCTGGATGCCTTTCCTAACGCCAACCACTCCGTGAGTGTAGTGGGTGCTTTTTACATGCCACCTGCACTGGTGCCAGGCGAGGCAGGCATCGGCCACGGTCGGATTGGTGCATTTTATGGAAGCCAGTCAAGGCGGCACTGACTTCGGCTACGATTCGGATGGTGCTTTTTACGTGCCACCGACACGGAAGCCAGTCGAGGCAGCGCTGGCATTGGCCACAATGTTCTTTATAAAATTATTTTAGCATTTTCTATCTTGACTCGTTTTTTCATATATATCAACTCATGTGTTCCTTTTCACCCTTATACATACATATATATATATATATATATATATATATATATATATATAAACAGTTTGGCTGCTTGATTCTCTGGAAACTTTCAGAATGATGTAGATACCTCTGATGAGAACCCAAAAAGGTTCGGAAATTGATTAAGGTTGTTCATCATTTTTTTCAGTCTGTAGAGAAATGGCTAAAATTTGCCCTGTATATAATTATACCATATTTTACATATATATAAAAATTGTTATTTTGATAACATAACAGGTTAGATAGGATAATGTCTACATTACAAGTTTACAACAACCAATAATATGTTGTGCATGTATAGTAATATTATGATCATGAAATTAGCACTAGATTATCTCACTCTTTCTTGCAGAACCCCTAGAAACCTTTTGCAGAACCCTAGGGTTCTGGGGAACCCCAGTTGAGAAATGTTGGTATACATATACATACATGTGTAGTTGTGTTTATGTAGGCACAGGCGTGGCTCTTTAGTAAGAAGCTGGCTTCCCGACCACATGGGTCCAGGTTCAGTCCCATTGCGTGGCACCTAGGGCACGTGTCTTCTACTATAGCCGTGCTTAGAATAAGTTAGGTGAACGCATATTATAAAAGCATTGAATTACAGCTAGATGTCTTTCCTCTTATTAACACCTGTTTTGTTTTGTTATTAATACAGTAGTTTTCATGCAGAACGTCGTCCAATAGCACAGAGCCAGCAAATGAAACGTCGACAGGGAATGTCAATAAATATCACCGTTTGTAACTCAGAGCTTTTTTTCATTCAAAACACCCACGTAAATGTTTGCAAGTATATACATACCGTTTGCCAGTTAAAATTATAAAAAGGGAAATAACTTTATAAAGGGACGTAACTCAAGCAATATTTGATAGAGATTAAAGAAATCTGTACCAGACAGAAGTAGCAACCAATTTAACCTCCTCTCCCGAAATTGCTGGCTTTGTGCCAAAATCCGAAACTGATATTTTTACCAATATTGGAGCTGTGTTGGGATCTTTTCGGTTTGAACGGGAGTTTTTAAAAATAATTTCCACGTAACTAAACACTTTTAAACTTCGTATACTGGTAGAATGTGTTTATAAAACACCTTTTTCTCTTGGCTTTATTGAGAAAATTCTATAGTCTGTAAGATATGTGTTGTTTTGTCTCTTCAATTTCTGCAATTTCAACCAATCAATGACGTCTATTGAGGTGAAAACATTCTGTGCCGTATGAATATGTCCCTCGTTTAAGAAACAGATTGGGTTTATTTATATTTCTGAAGAAAAAAAGATACCCTTCCCCCACTCTTAACCCTAACCCTAACCTTAAAACATATTGAAATGCAATAGATTGATATTAGGGTCATAATTATGGGTGACAATTTCATATGACACTGCTAAAAAAACTGCCGTTCAAACCGAAAAGATCCCTGTGTTGTCCAAGAGAAGGAAACTGTATTCTAACTCCACTTACTTTGTCCCACAATGACTGTAGTTCTTCCTGTCCGCCAAGATCCCAGAAATTTAGCCGCACACTTCCAATGTCGATTTTTCCAACTGAATAAAGAATAATAAGGAAAACAAAAGGAATTTATTATATATACACATTTACACACACACACCCACACACACACACAAATATATGCATACATATATAAATATTTGTACATATATATACACTGTATACATATGCATAGATGTGTGTGCGTGTATGTGTATTAAATATATATATATATAGATAGATAGATAGACAGACAGACAGACAGACAGACAGATAGATAGATAGATAGATACACACACATACTTACATATATATATATATATATATTATATATATATATATATATATGTATATATATATATATTATATATATATATATATATATATATTTATATATATATAAGTTCAGCAAAAATTTAGATTTAGATGAATATGGTACTTAGGTTAAAGACACCAGAATTTGGTATGGTATTATCCATATAAATCAAATGGGGTGATTATAATCAAAATAAGCAACAAGCACTACCTTTGGATATATATATATAAACACACACATATACATGTGAATATATATAATATATAAAAACATACAAACATATACATATAAGTGTGTGTTTACATATTTGAATTCTCAAATGGGAGAAAAAGAACTCCATCTGAATAACATGATGTAAAACACAGAGACAGACCTTAAAGGACCGTTTTTAATACAATTAAAGAGGGTTCTACAGTTTATACACCTTTTAGACGAGTCCCACACCAAATACCATGAAGATTCATAGGAATTATTAAACGGAATAAACCTTTCGTTGCCTTCTCATTAATAAAGTGGCAAATATTTTTTTGAAAATTGTAGGAACCTAATATTGGAGGGTAGTAGGTCCTCCTACAGTCTGACGATCACAAGTTAATAGCTTCTCTAAAACCTTCCTAGCAGCAGCAGTAGTAGTAGTAGTATGCAGGTCTGTGCTGTAACAGAGTGTTACTGCATCTACCATTTGTTGATGATTCTTACAACTCCTGGTAGATGATGCTTCTGCTGTACCAATAGGGTAACAGAGTCAAGTGGTGGAGTTTTTGATTCAGGGATCAGGCAGCATGTTGTGTTGTAGTAAAGGTTGTTTACCAACATAACATAGCAGTCTCGGTTTAGGACTAATGTTGCTGTAATTTAGCCCCAGGAGACCGTCTCCAGCTGCCTTTATGACACAATCTGTGTCCTTATATTGTGTGATTTACAAATAGTAATTTTCAAATTTATAAATCATAACTAGTTATCACTTTGAAAACTATATATTTCAAACAGGAATTTGGCAGTGCCACCTCTAACTGAATAATTATTCTGTGCTGATGAAGAAAAATAACCCAGAAATTGCGATACACAGATAGTTTTGAGCTGAGCAGGGGTGCTAGATTCCCTTGTTCAAAAATATAAGGACACAGATCGTGTCGTAGAGCCAGCTGGAGACTAAGTCTCCTGGGGCTAAATTACAGAAACATTCGTCCTAAACCATGACTGCCATGTTATGTTGGCAAACAATCATCATCATCATCATCGTTTAACATCCGTTTTCCGTGCTAGCATGGGTTGGATGGTTCAACCAGGGTCTGGGAAACCAGGAGGCTGCACCAGGCTCCAGTCTGATCTGGCAGTGTTTCTACAGCTGGATGCCCTTCCTAACACCAACCACTCCGTGAGTGTAGTGGGTGCTTTTACATGCCAGCGAACACAATCAAAAGTACTGTTGCTGAATATCTCAGATTGTGAGATTTAAAAATAGTAATTTTCTAGCATCTTGTGTTGTTAAGTAAATCTCCATTATTTCTCGTTGCTCTATTGCTGAGTGGGGGGACCGGCAAGCTGGTTGAAGAATCAACCCAACGTCTCCTCTGCTTGTCGTAAGAGACAACCAAAAGAGGCTGAGATAAGACTTGCACTATGACCTCAAAAACCCTTCTGAGCAATGACTACCCAAACAAAACCCATGGGTTCTTAGCACTGAAAGGAGTTCTATACAATTCGGATTCCTCTGTCAAATGTAATTCTTATTTATTTATGCACAATGTTTTGAATTAATCATGCATTATAGTAGCTTGCTAACAAACCACATGGCTCTGGGTTCAGTCCCACTGCGTGGCACCTTGGCAAGTGTCTTCTACTATAGCCTCAGGTCGACCAAAAATTGTGAGTGGATTTGGTAGACGGAAACTGAAAGAAGCCCATCGTATATATATATATAGGGAGAGTTTATGAAAAAAACAAAAGACAAAGACAAGTGGTTTACAAAACAAACAGATGTATTAGTATAACGCTCAGGAATAGGAAAAGTCTTTTACGTTTCGAGCCTGCGCTCTTCTACAGAAAGGGACACAGAGAACAAGGAGAGAAAAAAATGTGTGTAGTGGCTAATGATCTATAATGGCGACTGTATATATTTATGTTAAGAAAACGAAGATCATGTCAACAGCAGCCACAACAAACATCAACATCAAGATCGATAATGAAGAGATCGAAGTGGTTGATGATTTCATGTTCCTTGGCTCCAAAATAAATCGAGATGGTGACTGCACTCCAGAACTGCTAAGTGATGGGGACGTAAACACACCAGCACCGGTTGTCAAGCGATGTTGGTTGGGACAAACATATATATATATATATATAGGTCCCCATCACTTAGCAGTTCGGCAAAAGAGACTGTCAGAATAAGTACTAGGCTTATAAGAGTAAGTCCTGGGGTCAATTTGCTCAACTAAAGGCAGTGCTCCAGCATGGCCACAGTCAAATGACTGAAAGAAATAAAAGAATATCACTTCACGAACTCAATGACGTGATTGTTTATTTCTAGACTGATATTGTAGGGTCGGTGTGAGAGGCTGGATATGGAATTGTTTAAACATAAACAAGTAAAATATTTGGGCTGGATATAAAATAATTTAAATGCACTGGCGGATAACTATTCATGTCTTTCTGCCACATACAAAGTCTTTATTCGCCATCAGCCTGTTCATGAATCCGGTACATCTCCTCTGCACTCATATTTCACATCATGTACACCAAATGCATTCCAGCCCAAGTAGTTTTTCATATTGTGTATGACCATTTTCCTTGTGGCAACAAGGTCCAGTCTGCCTTTCTATTAACTACAACTTTGGTCTTTAACAAGCTTACCATAAGGAATCACAATTCAAGTCTTTGTTTCCAAATCTGAAATTTCTTCTCCAAGTCTTTCACAAACTCTGTTATAAGGACTAGGTTATCAGCAAAAAGGAGTTCGCACAGGAGGCTAATCCTAAACTCCTCTTTTATAGCTTGGAGAATTATAATAAATTGAGACAGAAATGAGCTTTGGTGGATGCCAATCAGCTCACTAAATTCCTGAGTGAATTCGTTAAGCACTAAGATGATGATGATCATCATCATAATTATCATTATCATTATTATTGTAGTCGTGGCACTCCAATGGTTACGACGACGAGGGTTGCAGTTGATCCAATCAACGGAACTCCTTGTTTGTGAAATTAATGTCCAAGTGGTTGAGCACACCACAGACACGTGTACTCTTAATGTAGTTGTCGGGGAGATTCAGCTTGACACAGAGTGTGACAAGGCTGGCCGTTTGAAATGCAGGTACAACAGAAACAGGAAGAAAGAGTGAGAGAAAGTTGTGGTGAAAGAGTACAGCAGGGTTTGCCACCACCCCCTGCTGGAGCCTTGTGAAGCTTTAGGTGTTTTTGATCAATAAACTTTCAATACCCGGTCTGGGAATCGAAACCACAATCCTATGACTACAAGTCCGCTGTTCTAACCATTGGGCCATTGCGCCTCTACATCATTGTAGTAATTAGATGCAGTGTGCAAGAGAGAAAACCACGTGGACTTGGAAGGAATTAGGTGCAGTGTAGAAGAGGGAGACCCAGGAATACAAGGGACAAAGTACTGAAAGATGACCTCAGTACATTGAACCTTTCAGATGAGATGACAAAGTCCTGCGATACCTGGGGCCTTGCTGTATACAAGAAGACCCATCCTCCACAGCAGAAGTGTTAAGGTAACTCCCCTGGTGAAGCGTATTGACCCCACAAGAGTCATCTGTCAGTGCCACGTAAAAAGCACGTGTTCTAGTGTCACGTGACAGCAGTCGTGCTGGTGCTATATTAAAGGCACTCACCACACAC
>NC_043004.1:82075803-82093303 GCF_006345805.1 Octopus sinensis | reverse complement strand
TCCTTAACACCGGTCCCCATATGCTACTCATATCTGCACTCGGTCTGCTTAGGAGGATGCTGTGTCCTAGCATATGTGCTGCTTCTTGTAGTTTTCATATTTTCCAGGGGTGTTCTCTGTCTTTTATTTTAACTTCATTCCACAGGGGGAGGTGGTCACCATATTTCCATACATGATCAGCTATACCCAATTTATCGATATCTCCACATGTCACAGCTTTGCGATGTTCGTCTACCCTTATTTTGAGAGGGCAGCATGTTTCGCCTTTGTATAACCTACCACAGCTGCATGGGATGGAGTACACTCAGTCTTTGGTCATATTCTCTTCTATCGGTGGTTTTACTCGAAGAAGATATTTGCTAAGTGTTGTATTACACTTGAATACTGTCCTGATGTCATATGGGCTGCATAACTTTTGTATCTTTTTGGAAAGGCCTCACATAGGGTAGACAGACTGTGGACAGTTTTTTGGCCTCATCCTCTCTCTTCTTCATAATTGGAGTGGACAGTATACTTTCGGAGTAGTTGTTGCTTAAGAGATCGTTATTGAGCTTGATCATTTCATCATGGTGTGTATCACAATCGCTACTTATATTCTTTGCATGATGTTTTAAGCACTGAGCAGTCCCTCTCTTTACACTGTATGGATGGTAGGAATTAAAGTTGAGGTATTGTCCAGTAAAGGTCAGCTTGCGGTATATGGATGTCCCGAATCCATATTTGGTGCGCGTTATTAATACGTCCGGGAATGCCAGCTGATTGTCTTTTTCCTTTTCCATTGTGAACTGTATGGATGGCTTTATTGAGTTCAAATGATCTAACAGCACTTGGACATCTTCCTGGTGGAGCCAGAGTATAAAGCTGTCAACAACATATCATAGCCATAGTGTTGGTTTTAGTGGTGTTGATCCTAAAGGCAAATTCTCGAAGTATTCCATGTATATATTGGCTATTACCGGTGATAATGGCAAATCCATAGCTAAACCCTCCTCTTGTCGATATATATCAGTGTCCATACTGAAGTAGGTAGTATGGACACTGATATATATCGACACTGACATAAGAAAGGAATAAAATGTTATCTTATGAACTCCATTAGCTTACAGCTGTTTCTGCTTCAAGACAGTGGACTTACTCAGGTACTCAACTACGAAACCACTGCATAATATATTGGGATGGTTTGAAGGGAGCTGGTCAGCAGAAGAGCAGTCCAGGCTCCAATTGTCTATTTCAGCTGGGTTTCTATGGCCAGATACCCTTCCTAATGCCAATCACTTTACAGAGTGTACTGGGTGCTTTATATATGCCACCAACATGTGCTTTAAGCATAGCACAATCATGAGTGCTTTATAAGTAGCACTGGCACAGAAGCTTTTTATGTGACCCCAAACAGGTGGTTTGTTGCATGGCACCAGCACAGGTGCATAGTATGAGGCACCAGAAGAGGTGCTTTTCTACATAGCACCAGCACAGGTGTGTTTATGTGACACCAGCACCTACTGAGTTGATTGCTGTTGTTATTCAATGTTTAAGGTTATCGAGGGTAGTGGGTAGCAGTGGAACATAAATGCACTCTTTTACAGATCCCCACAAGAAAAAAATCACATAACAGTGATCAACTCAGTGCATTGTGATATGCTGATACATGCCTGGGAAGCATTCTCTTACCACATTGATGTTGGCCATGCTGCAGATAGTGGCCACATTGATCACTTGTAAGATAGGAAATAAAAGTTGTTTGTGAGTAAATACTTGTGACTTAGCTGGAGTTTTCTATTGCTTTTCCTTATTAAAATAGTGCACAATGAAATCGGTTCATTCTTTTTGAATAACCCTGTGTGTATATATATATATATATATATATGAGTATATATATATATATATATATATGTGTGTGTGTATATATGTGTGTGTATATATGTGTGTGTGTGTGTGACCTTGTGAGTACCACTGGCGATTTTTTTTCCTCTGTCTTCCCTTCTCGGGATCTTTCCTTCTCCTATGTTTCCGACGAAGAGCTCCGCTCGAAACGTTAAACTCTCCTTCTTCCCTTCTTTCCTGAGCGTCCAATAATACTTTATTTGTTCCACGTCCTTGCGTTGTTGTGTTTTTTTGTTTTCTTGTTTGGATTAACTTTATATATATATACATATATTACTGAATACAAAGCTATATCTTGAGATCTCCGAAACGGCCCGTAGATGAACATTTATGTATTTTTGTAAATTTGTATATTTATCTTCTATGTATTTTTCTCTGGAATTTTAATTCGTCATTTTAATATGTTATTGTAAGTTTTATCACCCCAAATTTTTAATTTGAATAATTTATACCAAATGTTTTATGAGTTTAAGCGTAAATTCAATGTGTTATATATTCAACATTGATTCTTATATATTTTTATATGATGTTTATATATTTATATATTACTATATTTTTAAACGTCAGATTTTATATCTGTTCTGTGGATATAAATGAATATATGAATATATGTATGTTTTGATCTTTCTGTGGATTTTGTAATGTTCCTTTAGTTGCTGCTTACATTGCCTCCCCTCGGATTAAAAAGTATATATATATGTATGTATGTATTTGTGTGTCTCTGTTCCCACTCCATCGCTTGACAACCAGTGGTGGTGTGTTTAAATCTCCATAACTTAGCTGTTCGGCAAAAGGTACCAATAGAATAAGTACTAGGCTTAAAAAGAATAAGTCCTGGGGCAGATTTATTCGACTAAAATCAGTGCTCCAGCATGGCCACAATCAAATGGCTGAAACAAGTAAAAGAATAAAAGGATACACGTTTCCTGATAATATTGAATTATAAAAATATAATTTTTATTTTTGAAGATATATTCTCTGTAAGCCTGATACTTATTCTATCAGTCTCTTTTGCCAAACCACTAAGTTATGGGAACGTAAACATACTAACATTGGTTATCAAGCGATGGTGAGGGGGATGAGCAGACAAAAAGACACACACACACACACACACACACACATATATATATATATATATATATATATACATATTTATACGATGGGTTTCATTCACTTTCCGTCAACCAAATCCACTCACAAGGTTTTGGTCAGCCCAAGGCTATAGTAAAAGACATTTACCCAAAATAATGTGGTTGGGAAGCAAGCTTCTTACCACATAGCCACACCTGATCCTGTATACATATATATATATATATATCATCATCATCGTTTAACATCCGCTTTCCATGCTAGCATGGGTTGGACGGTTCAACTGGGGTCTGGGAAGCTAGAAGGCTGCACCAGGCCCAGTCTGATCGGGCAGTGTTTCAACAGTTGGATGCCCTTCCTAATGCCATATATATATGTAGGGGGTGCCAAAAGGAATCTCAGGCAGTATCGTCCTTACCTTCCTGAACGAGTTTTCCACCACATTTCTTAAAAATTGTGGTAGAGGCCTTGGTCTCAGGACCACACATGTCTGGAAACTGAGGTTGGTGGGTAAGCAAGGGCATGCTCCCCGTAGAAAATCCAGCTCCAAAGAAGCCTCATGATAGCAAAGGAGAAGGGTACCAGCCAGCCAGCCAGTCCAAAGGTTGGGGTGGGCTGCACTTGCCTACCTCAGTTGTCTTGCCATTGAGGTAGATCTGGCTACCCCCATTAACGGGGACAAAACCCAGATTTGAAACACTTGTTGATGATGATGATGACGATGATGTACACACATACATACATTTTTACACACACATGTACATGTGCATGCATGTATATGCACATCACTGATTTAAAGTGCAACACAAACTAACAAATTGTTAACAGCCAGGAGTTAAGGCGCAGGAGTGGCTGTGTGGTAAGTAGCTTGCTTACCAACCACATGGTTCCGGGTTCAGTCCCACTGCGTGGCACCTTGGGCAAGTGTCTTCTACTATAGCCTCGGGCCGACCAAAACCTTGTGAGTGGATTTGGTAGACGGAAACTGGAAGAAACCCGTCGTATATATGTGTGTGCGTGTATGTTTGTGTGTCTGTGTTTGTCCCCCTAGCATTGCTTGACAACCGATGCTGGTGTGTTTATGTCCCCGTCACTTAGCGATTTGGCAAAAGAGACCGATAGAATAAGTACTGGGCTTACAAAGAATAAGTGCCGGGGTCGAGTTGCTCGACTAAAGGCGGTGCTCCAGCATGGCCGCAGTCAACTGACTGAAACAAGTAAAATAGTAAAGAGTAAAGAGAGCCCAACTAGTGTATTAACTAATACATAAACAAAATATAAATTGTGTAGACAATGATGATGATGATGATGATTTTAATCCTTCACTTCCTTATCATCAGCATTCGTAAAATTGAAATTTTATTTTATGCTGTTCTACTTTTTAGCCTTTCCTTTTTCTTTTTACTTTTTGATTACCTAATGGTAATCAATACAAGATGTATACGTTTGGCCTCAAATTAGCCCTGGTTATGCAAAGATCCGATTACATTCTTTTACTCTTTTTTTCTCTTTTTACTTGTTTCAGTCAGTTGACTGCGGCCATGCTGGAGCACCGCCTTTAATCGAGCAACTCGACCCCGGGACTTATTGTTTTTGTAAGCCCAGTACTTATTGTATCGGGTCTCTTTTTTTTCCGAACCGCTAAGTAACGGGGACATAAACACACCAGCATCGGTTGTCAAGCAATGCTAGGGGGACAAACACATACACGCACACCTATATATATATATATATATACATATATACGACGGGCTTCTTTCAGTTTCCGTCTACCAAATCCACTCACAAGGCTTTGGTCGGCCCGAGGCTATAGCAGAAGACACTTGCCCAAGGTGCCACGCAGTGGGACTGAACCCAGAACCATGTGGTTGGTTAGCAAGCTACTTACCACACAGCCACTCCTGCGCCTATTATCCAACATTGTCCAACATTCTTATTTTTCTTTCTTTCTTTTTGAAACAGAGGTTGTAATTTGAAAGAAAGACCTGGCTACTATTTCTAGTATGACCAGCGACCACTTACAGTCTCTCTCTCTCTCGTAGACCCGTTCGTAAAAACACGTTTGAAGTAGATGTATAAATATATATATAGTTATTTATTTATATTTATATATATATATGTAAATGTGTCAATCTGTCAGTGTGAAGTGGGTGGGTGTGAACGGACATAGTCAAATACACGTGAGTGTCCACACATACACACATACACATACACACTGTGTCCCGTGTGTGTGAATGTTTATACAAACGTAGAGAGACAGAGAAGGCGGGTGACAGCGTGTACATATGAGTCAATGTACGAGGGCCAACGTATAAATTATACACAATCACAAACGTATACACACACGTGCACGAACATATATATATATAACTGTGTGCGTGCGTGATTGCCTGTATATAAAGAGTGAGTTTATATATATACAAATGGGGAAATTGTACTCAATTTTGAAGTAGATAATGTAAGTAGTTGACTACAAGCTAAACTTCCTAGAATCGCAACTCAAAGAGTTTACTCTACAACAATCTTCACGTTAATAATAATAATGGAATGGTACTACTTGAGAACAGTGGCCCCGGTGCGCGCACTCACATATGTGTTTGATTATTATTATTATATTATTATTGGTACTACTTGAGAAGAGTGGTCCCGGTGCGTGCACTCGCGTAGTCGCGCTAGCTAGTCGTGACTAGTCGATCCTACAACGACTACCTAGCAAAGTAAATGAAATACAAAATAATTTTTGTTAAACAAAGTAAATAACACACAAAGTAAGGATCGACTAGTCATGGCTAGCTAGCGCGGATGCGCGACTACGCGAGTGCGCGCACCGGGACCACTGTTCGCAAGTAGTACCAATAATAATAATAATGATGATAATAATAATCAAACACATATGTGAGCGTGTGTATGTATGTATGTATGTGTGTGTGTATGTTTACGTGTGTTTGTGTACGTAGTCACACACGTATAGTAATTCAGACATACACGCATATACACAGACATACGTCTTGTTTAGGGAATAGAAAACAAGCGAAAACGTGTCAAATACAATAAACAGGGGTTATTTAAAATCAAAAGAGAGGCAGGAAAAGCTAGTCAGAGAAACAGAGAGAAAGCAAAATGCTGTGATAATCGTTATTTTTTTTTTTCCCCTTCTTTAATTGTTTTTGTTTAGTGTCGAGCAAACAAGACGAAAAAAATGCCTTCATTGTAATATAATAATAGATATTGTACGAGTAAAGGGAGGAATTGAAGATGCTGAGGTAGAAGAGATAATTAAAAATATCAATTACTGTCGGCTGGTGATGTGATGATAGCGCGATGGTCCAGAAGAATTGGAGAACAGAAGAATAAATGAGAAAATCACTTCACAGTTGAATGTTCCATTTCACTGTAACGTCCATTTTGTTGAAACCCGTATGGAAAGGAAGGGAGAGTAACTCGGGAAGGATTTGGTTAACAGTTGTGTCCCTTGGTTTGGAGTTGTGTTGTTTTGTTTTGGTTGAATTAATGGCGGGGAGATAGATAGATAGATAGACAGACAGACAGACAGATAGATAGATAGATAGATAGATAGATAGATAGATAGATAGAGATAGATAGATAGACAGACAGACAGACAGATAGATAGATAGATAGATAGATAGATAGATAGATAGATAGATAGATAGACAGACAGATAGATAGATAGATAGATAGATAGATAGATGGATAGAAAGATAGATAGATAGATAGATGGATAGATAGATAGATAGATAGATAGATAGATAGATATGTTTCTTTATTAGCCACACAGGGCTGCACACAGACGGGACAAAATTACAAGGTAGAGCTTTTCTTTTGGGGATAAAAGAAGGGGATTTGGTTTTCGATCAAAAGGGATCGTAAATGGAAAGAAAGAGGACAAAAAAAGGGGGGGGATAAAATAAGATTTAAAAAAAAAAGGGGGGAAACAGAGACGGAAACAGCCAGCCAGCCAGACAGACAGACAAACAGTTTGGTGAGATTAATTGCCGTGAAGAAGGCGGCGAGCTGACAGAAACGTTAGCACGCCGGGCGTTCAAATTCCGCCAAGGTCGACTTTGCCTTTCATCCTTTCGGAGTCGATAAATTAAGCACCAGTTACGCACTGGGGTCGATGTTATCGACTTAATCCGTTTGTCTGTTCTTGTTTGTCCTCTCTGTGTTTAGCCCCTTGCGGGTAGTAAAGAAATAGGTATTTCGTCTGCCGCTACGTTCTGAGTGCAAAATCCGCCGAGGTCGACTGTGCCTTTCATCCTTTCGGGGTCGATTAAATAAGTACCAGTTATGCACTGGGGTCGATGTAATCGACTTAATCCGTTTGTCTGTCCTTGTTTGTCCCCTCTGTGTTTAGCCCTTTGTGGGCAGTAAAGAAATAGGTATTTCGTCTATATGTTCTGAGTTCAAATTCCGCCGAGGTCGACTTCGCCTTTCATCCTTTCGGGTTCGATTAATTATGTACCAGTTACGCACTGGGGTCGATATAATCGACTTAATCCGTTTGTCTGTCCTTGTTTGTCCCCTCAGTAAAGAAATGCTTAGCGGTATTTCGTCTGTCTTTATGTTCTGAGTTTAAATTCCGCCGAGGTCCACTTTGCCTTTCATCCCTTCGGGGTCGATAAATTAAGTACCAGTTGCGTACTGAGGTCGATCTAATCGACCGGCCACTTCCCCGAAAATTTCGGACCTTGTGCCAAGAGTAGGAAAGAATCGTTAAATCATCGGGACAAAATGTTTAGCGACATTTCTTCTGGCTCAAATTCCGCCGAGATAGACTTTGACTTTCATCCTCTCAGGTTCGACAAAATCTACAAGCAGGACCACTTGAGTATTACGGCCAAATGCTGTTCTACAAACTCCAAGTACAGTGATACCTCGCAGTACGAGTTTAATTCGTTCCATGACCGAGCTGGTCTTACGATTTACTCGTTTCACAAATCAATTTTCCCCATTGGAATTAACTAAAATGTAATTAATCTGTTCCAGCCCCCAAAATCCACTAAAAAAATGAGGTGTTTTTATGGGTTTTAAAACAGAAAAGGTGTAGTTTCAAGTACAATGACACTTATAAAAAAGAGAATGCAAAAGAAATATGTAAACTGGTTTTATTAAACGAATTACCTTAAAGATGGGACGATTTGTGTGCTCGTATTGCGGATTTCGGCTCGTATTTAAAGACAAAAATTCGCATGAGTCTCGGCTCGTACAGCAAATTACTCGTACAATGGTGCACTCGTACTGCGAGGTTCAACTGTATTTGATATCGATATTTTAGTTCGATCGTTAGAACTCTTTTAACCCTTTAGCATTCGGATTACTCCGTCAAATGTTTGTTCCTTCTCGAGCCATGCCTGGCTCATTAGGGCCGGTTTCCTGGTTTCCTTGGTGTATAGGTTCCCCACCTGGACGGGACGCCGGTCCGTCGCAGGTGAGCTGCAAGATGCAGGAGGAAAGAGTGAGAGAAAGTTGTGGCATGAGTCAGCAGAAGTTCGTCATTACCTTCTGTCGGAGCCACGTGGAGCTTAGGTGTTTCGCTCATAAACACACACATCGCCCGGTCTAAGATTCGAACCCGCGATCCCTCGACCACGAGTCCGCTGCTCTAACCACTAGGCCATGTGCCTCCACACTCCGCCAAAAGTAATATTTATTTATTCACATTGTTTAGAATTAATAATGGATTATGTCATAGCTTTGAGATTTTGATGATGCGATTGCTTTTTTATTCAATGACATTGTAGGATAGGTGTGTGAGGCTAGATCTAACCAGTTTGCACTTAAAGCAGGTAGAACATTTGGCCTGATATACCCGGTGCAAATGCTAAAGTGTTAGATCAGAGCGCGCGCACAACAGCCATCAGTTTCCCATTGAAAAAAAAATGAAATTCCTTCAAAATAATAATTATGTTAAATATAAAAGTTATATTAATTCTTGCATTTCTGACGGTATTATCTTTATATGGTGAAAGTTGTGTTTCGCTAATAAAGACATAACACCGAATCACATACTGAGTTATCTTCTCTTTACTTGCTAAATTATTATTAATCAATTACTAGATTTTAACTCCTCATTGTTTATTTATTTCTATCTTTTACAGGTTCCAGTCACTGGATTGCAGCCAATCTTTAGACTGGACGGTTTAGTCAACGCGTACTTATTTTTAGAGTCTGTTTCTTATTCTATCGGTTTTACTTATTCTATCAGTACCTTTTGCCGAACTGCTAAGTTACAGGACCGTGAACAACCATACTGCCATGTCTTCGCCTAATATATTTATTCCTATATTTTTAAAAATTTCATTAATTAACACTTTGCCTATCTTGTGTGTTCCATGTAGTACACAGGACATATTTCTTTGTTATCCATGCATCATATATGATACGAGGTAGTTAGGTTCCCGGACTAATTATGTTTAATAAAAATTATTTATTTACCTAAGGCTGCGAGCTGGCAGAAACGTTAGCATGCCGGGCAAACTGCTTAGCGGCATTTCGTCTGTCTTTACGTTTATAGGTGCAGGAATGGCTGTGTGGTAAGTGGCTTTCTTACCAACCACATGGTTCTGGGTTCAGTCCCACTTCGTAGCACCTTGGCCAAGTGTCTTCTACTATAGCTTCGGGCCGAACAAATCCTTGTGAGTGGATTTGGTAGACGGAAACTGAAAGAAGCCCGTAGTATATATGTGTGTGTATGTTTGTGTGTCTGTGTCCCCCACCCAACATTGCTTAACAACCGATGTTGGAGTATTTACGTCCCCGTCACTTAGCGGTTCAGCAAAAGAGACCGATAGAATAAGTACTAGGCTTACAAAGAATAAGTCCTGGGGTCGGTTAGCTCGACTAAAGGCGGTGCTCCAGCATGGCCGCAGTCAAATGACTGAAACAAGTAAAAAGAGAGTAAGTTTCCTCATCGTCTCCTTCGAAACAGTCACCTTGGGCAGCAATACACCGGTCCAAGCGTTCCTACCACTTTTGGAATCCGGCCCGGAAGTCGCTTTCCTTAAGCGAATCGCTCTTGATCTTGACAATGATGTTCAAACGGCGACCTTCAAGCTGCATTTTCATCTGCGGGAAGAGATGGAAGTCCACAGGTGCCAAATCTGGTGAACAGGGCAGGTGTTCAAGCGATATCATGTTGCTTTTGGCGAGTAACTCACAAGTGATGAGAGTTCTGTGACAAGGTGCATCGTCATCGTAAAGAACCCAATACTTCGCGATTCGTAGATCCGGTTGCTTTCGCCTAATGCCCTCCCTCAAACGCTTCAAAACCTCACAGTAGAACTCTCGATTTGGAGGTCTATCTCTGGGAAACCAATTCGCGATGCGCAATACCACATTTCCGGATGTGACGCTTGTGGTAGGTCTTCCAGGGACGTTCTTACACTTTTGAAGCACATGTGCCACTCATACAAGTGCATTGCGTGCGACCCATTGCCTCGTTGCGCAGCATACTCAATGTCTTTGTAGCAGACTTCCCGAGTTTAACGCAAAATTTCACGTTGGATCCTTCTTCCTGTCCATTACAAAATCGCAAACTACAGCATCACAAAACTCATATATTTCACAACTTGCAAAGTAAACACAGCGATGTCACGCGGCACACTGCCTCGTGAAGATCACTGATAGCTTTCACTTCGCACGCAACCGTGTGCTGCCATCTGTTGGCGTGCTACAGAACTACTTCGAGAACATTTTGATGCCATCTCGTATACATTCTCAAATTTGTTTTTCAGCCACCAGTTTTCTTGGAACTTATGAAAGGGAAGTTTTATGTTATTCAAAACGAATGTAACAAGGGCTAAATAAATGTCTGAAAACATAGAAGTTGAAGAAAACCTATTCAGAAAGATTTGAACAGCGAAAGAGTTAAACGGGGAGTGATTTATTTATCACAACGCACAACCATGTAGAATAGCAAAACAATTCGCAGATGACACATCTGGCATCTTTCCACTACATATGATACGCATTCCCAATTTAATTTCAGTCGTCAGAGTAACTTGGGACTTATGAATGAAGGCGTTATATCATTCAGTACGAATGAAACAAGGGTTCATTAAAAGGCTGGAAACAAACATGCACATTTAGGAAAAACCTCTGAAAAGGATTTAACAGGGCAAGAGCTAAAGGGCGAAGTGATTTGTATACCCAGACACACAACCATGTCGAATAGCAAAGCATATCACAGATGATACATAGGACATATTTTCCTGGTATCCTTGCATCACATACAATTTTTTTTATTTATGCGCCCTTTTCAAGCCTAATCAGGCTCATGGGCCCGGTTTCCCGGTTTCTCTGGCGTATGTGTTCCCCCCAGTTGGACGGAACGCCAGTCCATCGCAGCGTTACTCAAGAAACAGGAAGAAAGAGTGAGAGAAAGTTGGGGCGAAAGAGTACAACAGGGGTCGCCACCACCCCGTGCCGGAGCATCGTGGAGCTTTAGGTGTTTTCGCTCAATAAACACACACAACGCCCGGTCTGGGAATCGAAACCGCGATCCTCCGACCGTGAGTCCGCTGCCCTAACCATTGAGCCATTGCGCATCCATCACATACAATACATATCCCAATTTCATTTCAGCCGTCTGAATAACTTGGGACTTATGAAAGGAAGGCTTAATATTATTCAGAACCTTTGAAACAAGGATTAATCAAAAGACATTGACGTTTAGGACAAGCTTATGAAAATGCATTGGACCGGCAAAGGTTTAAGTATATCAACTATATTAACACTAACTTAAGTGCTATATTTCATGCAGATGGCGTCTATAAGTATTTTCTTGTTTTTTATTTTCTCTCTCTCTCTCTCACCTCCCTCCCCCTTCATGGTCGACAATACGACACTATTTCTTAACGCTTTTAGCACGTAAAATATTTTTCTAGCTTAAATTTCGTTATTTAAATTTTCATCTCTGAAGCGTCCTCTACTGTGAAAAGAAGGTTAATTATTTTTTATAGATAATATGGTTTTGTTGAATTTCACTCTATTTCACTGACGATGTTTATATAGGTAGGTATAGTATTCCATTCCAAAATTCTTGCATTTAAAATATTTATTTGTGTGAATGTCTGTCTCTGTGTGAGTGTGTGGATTTTCTCGGCACGTGCGCAATCCAATAGTATGTATGTATGTATGTATGTATGTATGTATGTATGTATGTATGTATGTACGTACGTACGTATGTATGTATGTATGTATGTATGTATGTACGTACGTATGTATGTATGTATGTATGTATGTATGTATGTATGTATGTATCTATGTATGTATCTATGTATGTATGTATGTATGTATGTATGTATGTATGTATGTATGTATTTATGTATGTATGTATGTATGTATGTATGTATGTATATGCAGTGGTAAGAAACTCTCAAGAGAGGTAAACAGCAGAATATCTGACGAGCCTTGCCTTGCCTCCTCAGGCAACTATTCCAGCCCTTAACTTCGTACATTCTAACGGGGCCGGGCCGGGCCGCATCCGGACAATGACTCCTGGGTACCCTTCTGCTGACATTTTTTTTACTCCCTTGGATATCAGAGACTTGTACATTAAACTGTTTGGAGATTTCAATCGACTTGGAACTCTTTGCTGTTTCAGCTTTCAATCTTACACTTCAGGAAATAACGTCAGTTAGTTGTCAAGGTAGCGGTGCAACGACAACGCCACCACAACGATTCGCTGAGAGTTACGTCCCTTAGCGTTAAAACTTAAATATTTGTCTTCAATCGGTATGGAGGTTGTTTTTGTTGCTCCTCGGCCAGACCCCAGCTGGAACAACTCTCCGCTATCTCTGGTGTTGCCTTCAGGGCTTTCGTCCGGTTCTTCCCAGACACTGAGAGTTGTTTATTAGATCATAAGCAGACTTGTACACAAAAAACTCTGGCTCCAACCTCTATAGAGAGAACCTTGACCCGGAAGTTGGCTTTATACAGGCTGTTGGCTAGACTGACGTATTATTCGGCCTTGAACACGTGAGCTTCTTCTATCCTACTTTTAAATGGTATTCACTTGCTTTGATGAACAAGAATGGAGTACGAACATTATCCAGCCTGAAGCCACGCTTCCTGGTGAATTCCGGTTTTCCTGCTGATCCTGGAAAGTCTGCTGAGCACACCCAGTCATCCGCACCACCCAGAAGACTCCATTCCTATGCTCCATATGGCATATCTGTTCCTCGCCATAATTTGCTGCCTCCTACTGTGTAGAATGTACCTGGAGATTCTGGTGCTCTGGATTTTACTCTTGTCGTACTTATCACATGTACTCTCTCCTTAAGTACTTGATTGTACCTCCGCGTGTATCTTCCTTGGGATAATTCTACTCTGCAGAAGCTCAGAACGTGTTCCACTGTCTGTCTACCACAGCAGAGCAGACACTCAAGATTATCTGACCCCCTCCCCCCTTTGCCAGGTTCATATACAAAGGCAGGACATCATAGACAGATCTGAAGATAAATTTACTCTACGAGAGGTGTTAAACACCACAAGTCATTCCAACTGAAACACTTCACGTCATCCACTGATTCAGTTGGCTCTGCTGTACTGCCTCCCAGAGTCTTCTGGCATCCTCTTCTTTTTTCACTTCCTGCAGATTTAGCTTCTGCCTCGTCTCTCTTGGCTTCTGACCACCATTCCATTCGTATTATACCAAGTCCCTGCTTATTAGTCTGAGTGTGTCCCATTATTAATCTGATCATAAGGTTTTCCTTTGTTGCATACACCACCATGTGGACATCTCATTTCTCGCTTCTCATCATCAAGGGCCGGCTCGACCTCACGACCTTGTCTTTCGAGTCTTCAAGCATGGAAAAGAGCTTTGCTTTTTCCGATCTTGTATTCTCCTACGATGGACTTGAGAAATAACTTCAGCTTGACCTTGGGACATTAGAGTGCATCATCAGTGTGACCCGGTGGGGCACCAAAACACTCCTTTGTGTACTTGTTGATTTTGGCTTCAATGTCTTCTCCCCTTACCATGCTAGTGCTGATATCGTTAATCAGCAAAGGCTAGAGAAGCTTTGGGATTAACAGGAAACAAAGCGGAGATATACATCAATACATAAGAGGATATGCTCATATATATTTATACACTGATATATCTATCAATCTCTCTCAGTCTGTCTCTCTTTCTCTTTCTTTCTAAATATATATATATAAAAGTTTGAAAACGCCACTATATAAGATAAATTTTAATTTTTTGAGAGATTTTACATGCTTCGGTTCTTCTTGAAAAAACGAACCTTATCAAAAATATTTTTAAAAGTTAAATGTAATAAAAGAAAAGTTCATAATTCTTTCTTACTAGTCTCAACATAATCTAGTGGTGGTGGTTTTTTTTTGGGGGGGGGGCATAATGGCTGTCTTGTGCGTTGACTAGAATCGTCGGCTGTAGTATACATACATACATACATATATATATATATATATATATATATATATACGTGTGTATGTGTGTGTTATTTTTTACATAAGCTTAAAGCTTATAGCGATCACCGTGCAATGACTAAGGAAAATAGTCTAATAAAGGGGCATATTAGCCCTCGACAGAAAAAAGAAGGCTTAGGTTTTATATGCCCCTTTTTCAGACAATTTTCCTTAATCATTGCACGCTGATCGCCATAAGCTTTAAAAGGTTCTCATAGACGTTGAACCACCTGACATCCAGTGACACCTGTCGGGTAAGTAGACGCCTTTTGTGTCTTCTCCAAATTCTGTCCGGTCATCATGATGTATTCAAGAGTAGGTAATATAAATGTTCGTAGCCAGGGGTCGCCCTGGAAGCAGGATCGTCTGCTCGATGACATCAGGTATGGATGTGACAGCCATCAATGAAACCAGGATTTCTGACATATGCGATTTAGCCCCCATTTTCGACGATTTTGAGATTTACGCATCTCTTAGTCGGTCTAGAATGGTGGGGGCAGGGACAGTGCTGTTTAGGAAAGGCCTGGATCTCGAGGCACGGACGGTCTTCCTGGACCCGGAAAGAAAGTTGGTGTTCCTGGATGTGAGCAACAGTGAAGGTGGTGCATTAAGTCTAGTGGCTGTGTACGCCCCAACTGGGGTGGGGCAGCCAAATTTCTCCTGACGTTTGGCGGTTTTCCTGGGGACGTCTCGTACTTTAGTTCAAGTGGGAGATTGGAATGTCATTTTGGATGCACGCCTGGATAGAGTGGGATTAGCCGATAAGAGAGGGGAGTGCAAAAGCCTCACAAACCTGCTCAGTCGTTTCCAATTGGCTGACAAGTACCGAATGGATTTCCCGAATGAGCTAATGTGGACATGGGCAAACAGTACCGGGTCTTCCAGATCGTATTTAGATATGATAGTATGTAGGCCAGTAGATACAAATAGCATTGGTTGTCCACAGTTTAAAGACGTCGGCTACACAGACCACAAATTTGTGATCTGTACAGTTGACATAGATAGGATCTATAAGCAGGGTCCTGGGTACTGGGAACTGAACGCGTCTTTCCCGGCGCGTCAAGCATTCAGAAACCGGGTTAGCAAGTTAGTCCATCGAAAGTTGTAGGGCGCAATTGTCAACAACCGTTGGTGGTTAGCCTTGAAAGAACTATTAGAGCAGAGCAGAGGAATCTAGAATAGAAGAAGAGCTAGTTAGAAAGCTAGAGGAGAGGCATCGCGACTGACGCGCTGGCGACGAGATTAGCTCTTGATCAATTCTAGTGCCAAGCATGAAGGTTACGTTGTCAGAGCTAGGGCACGTGCTTTAAGACATGAGGGGACGTAAGCCGTCCGATGGGCCCGGGTGGCAGAGATGCATCGTGACAACAAAGCCACTATTCGGTTTTTGACGATGGCATGCAACGCCTTTCGGCCAGGGATGCGGAGTTTTGCGAAATGCCGATAACAGCCGAAGACATACGGGACGCGATGACGAGCTGCACAAGACAGAAGTCTCCGGGACTCGATGGTCTGCCCTTCTAGCTTTATTTTCATATGACATACTTGTTTGGTGATCTCTGGGCGGATGTCTACCAAACCTCGCAGCAGAACGGGAGAATACCCAGTACTGTGAACCGTGGCGTCGTGATGCTGCTGAGAAAGGACCCCCCAAAAAGGTGGTCGGGGACACCAAATAGATGATTTTAGGCCCACAACTATGCTAAATACAGATTATAAGATTTTGGCCAAAGTGTTAGCCAAGAGATGGAGTTTGCTGTCGGTAAGCTGGTCGTTAACGCGCAGACATGCGCTATTCTGAACAGATCTATCCAAGAAAACCTCCACCTCAGGTGCGACATCTTAGAGAGGGTACGGAAAGAACCTGGCACTGGTGGGTCTCTGATCAATTTGAATCAATCAAAAGCTTTTGACATGGTCGACCATCAATACTTGGAAGCTGTCCTCACGGTGGCTGGCTTCGGTCCTGTTTCCAGAGGATCGCTGTAGTGTATAGTAGCATCTGTTCGGTGGTCAAAGTAAACGGCCATCTATTGGAATCGTTTTGCATGGCTCACTCGGTCCGTGAAGGATGTCCACTTTCTCCCCTTCTGTACGTGCTTGCTGAAGAAGTTGGATATTTCGAGGGGCATCCGACGTGATCTAGGATGCGGAAGGTTTGTGTCGGCTTATCCGGAGACATCACCGGGATAGGGTCGGACAGTTCAGAAATCGAGGTGATCGGCTCTACTTTAAGAGAGTACGAAATGGTGACAGGAGCAAAAATTAATCAGGACAAGTCGGTGGGCCTTCATCTCGGCACCTGGAGAGTCAGGTACATGCCAACCGATAGCGCGGTAAGGCACTGGACGGAAGGACCGGTTGAATTGCTCGGGGTCTGGTTTGGTCCTGACCTCCAGGTAAAACAAGAACGGTGGGGAGGTGACGAGCAGGGTACCAATCTCACCCAGAAATGTGCAGAGAGGAAGCTGTCCCTGAAAGGTCGGGTGCAGGTGGCGAATGTGTACATCACTTCCATCATCTACTAACACCTGACTGTCGTCCCTTGCCCTGCTTCATGGTTGACCAAGCCGGAGCGCTTGACCTTCCGCTTTCTGTGGAAGGGACGTGCTCCGTTCGTCAAACGGCCCTTCTGCTGTCAACAACCATTGCGTGGAGGACTGGGCATGCCATGGCTAATTGAGTTTGTAAACCGGAGGTACATGCTCATACCAATTCTCTGTTACTTCATATTGGTATTTACGCAGTACGATTTTTTTTTTAATGTTTTGTGTCCCCAATGTGTTGTAGTGTCCCCTGTGTGTAAAACCGTATGGTGAATAAAAAATCATTATTATTATTATTATTATTATTATTATTATTATTATTATTATTATTGAGTGAGAGAGCAGTGCATACCATCAAAGTGACACTGGGGTAAAATTTACGAAGCCCAATATACCCATCATGACTACCCGTCTGATAAGGGTACACCAGGCACATGCATCACAACCATATGTGCGCGACATGGTGATCTAATGTCAAGATAAACAGCACATGACCTTGCAGGTGGGGCCCAGTTAGAATTTTCTTCTGGTCG
>NC_043004.1:82068303-82070803 GCF_006345805.1 Octopus sinensis | reverse complement strand
TAGGGTTTACGTGTAATTTTTTTGTATAATATATAAATAAATAAATGGTGATCAACGCAGGTATAATTCAAATACCTTTACTTCCGACACATGTTTCGAAGATTTCACCGATATTATTCCAAAGGAATAAAATGGTGTAAAACAATGTAATCTTCTCTTCAGGGAAGTGAAGAAATGAAACTCGTCAATAGGACATTTTAACGGAAAATGATAGATATGTATAGTGTTAAAATGTATGCCATAAGGTTTGCAAATCTAACGGAGGCCACAAAAGACATTTTAAGATCCACAAAGAACAGAACTAATCTGCAGTTCCTGGTGGTCCATGCAATCCATGTGGGTGTGTTTTCAGAACATTGTCTGGTTTAGAAAGCCACATCAGATGCCACGATGGTTCTAAGGTGTTGGTACATGAGGTGGTCAAACTCTGCATAAGGAGTAGACAACCACCATATATATATGTATATATATATATATATATATATATATATATATATATATGGGTGTGTGTTGTGTGTGTGTGTGTGTGTGTGTGTGTGTGTGTGTGTGTGTGTGGTGTGTGTGTGTGTGTGTACATGCATACATACGTATTCGTATTCCTATAATCCCTGGGTTTTACCGACTTGTTTTTTTTCATTCTGCAGTGCATAAAACTTCCCAGAAAAATACATAAATGAATAAACAAATGAGTTTTGCTTTTGTTTTTAAGTAGTCAATTATTATAACAATGGTAAAGAAAAATATAAAAGATAAAAGCTATTGATTTGATGATAAATCTTGTCTTTCTAAGTAAGGGAGAGAATTCCATAATCTTAACTGATAAACCTTCGAATGAATGTATGCTGTGTGGTAGTGAGCCAGTTGTTGGTAAGAAAACTATCCTTAATAAATATATATCATTCAGGTGACACTCAACTATTGGAAACTCCAGAGAATGAAGCTCAAAAACAAGGAAAGGAAATGCTATGTAAGTAATTTTTTCAAAGTGTCTTGGATTCGAAAAATAATTCTCCGTTCAACCAATTTATTTCTTCGTGTCTGAAAATGTTTAAACATCTTTGAATGAGTTCGTGTGTATATTTCATTGGATAACTATATATATAAATTTGAATAGGGTATGTTATACATACATATATTAGCGCTAACTAGCTATCTTAAAGGTAGTTTTAATATACAATATTATATATGAATGTATGGACATATGTGTGCATGTGTGTGAGTAATATATGTATATATGTATGCATATATGCATGTATATATATAATATATGTATATATATATATGCATATTTCTATAATAACATATATATATATATGTATGAATATATATTTATATATACACATATATATATGAGAATATATATATGTTATATATATATAAATACATATAAGTATATATATGCATCCATATATATATATATACACACACCTACATATAATATATATACTATGTGTGTATATATATATATACACCTATATATAATATATATATACTATGTGTATATATATATATATATATATATATATATATATATATATTATATATATACATATATACACCTATATATAATATATATACTATGTGTGTATATATATATTATATATATATAATATATATATAATATATATACATAGATAAATGCATCTATCTATCTATCTATTTGTATGTATGTTTGTATGTATGTATGTGCGTGTGTATATAACCATATATGTATGTATATATGTTTACATATAAATTTCTCTGGATTATGCCTTTAGATGTTAGGTACCTATCTCTCCCCACTGAAGACGGAGGCCGGATTTACTTAATGTTTATATGCTTCCACTACTGATTGCATATCCATTGACTTTCGACGTTCTGCATCTGCCAAAACTATGACGTAATTCCGAGCCCTCAGAAAGCGCCTTCGGACCCGTAACCCCATACCTTCTGCCCTTATATTTTGTGTCTTTATACCCTTGTAAGTCTCCTCTGCTAAACATATAAATAGCTGTGTGGTAAATAGTTTGCTTACCAACCACATGGTTCCGGGTTCAGTCACACTGCGTGGCACCTTGAGAAGTGTCTTCTACTATAGCTTCAAAGCGACCACGCCTTGTGAGTGGATTTGGTATACGGAAACTGAAAGAAGCCCGTCGTATATATATATATTTCTTTACTACCCACAAGGGGCTAAACACAGAGGGGACAAACAAGGACAGACAAAGGGATTAAGTCGACTACATCGACCCCAGTGCGTAACTGGTACTTAATTTATCGACCCCGAAAGGATGAAAGGCATAGTCGACCTCGGCGGAATTTGAACTCGGAACGTAACGACAGACGAAATACGGCTACGAATTTCGCCCGGCGTGCTAACGTTTCTGCCAGCTCGCCGTCTTATATATATAGGTATGACCGTATGCACATGAATATATTTATGTATATCTGTCTGTCTATCTATCTATACATGCATATGTAAGTATATTTCATTGTTTCTGCCGGGGTCTCTTTCCATTAG
>NC_043004.1:82047913-82060413 GCF_006345805.1 Octopus sinensis | reverse complement strand
GTTGGAATTCCCTTCACAACGAGTTGACCATTCTATTCAAAAGGTCCCTGAATAAGGGTTGTTTGAGGATGTTGAACAAAACACCCATGTTTCCAGAGGTGAATTATTCAAACCCCAAGGAATTCCCCTCAAGACATCGCTATGCTACTCCCCCATTACTTCTTCTTGGGATCAGAGATGCACATATCATCAGCCAGTAAGGGACATGCTCAACTGGTTATGGTCAAACAACTGACAAGCAAATCTGTGGTACTGAGCAGAATATTTGCTGTAGCCCATCTTTTATGCCAAAGCAAAACGTGTACATGGTAGTACTTTCAATCAGTTAAGATCAGAAGCCAAGAGAGACACTGCCTGTTACTTCATCAGGGCATTTATTATTATTATTATTATTATTATTATTATTATTATTATTATTATTATTTCCATAGTCTTTGTGATTCAATAGATAAGTCCTGGTACTTTGCTATTTTATACTACCACTTAGCTTTTTATCTACTACTACTAAATCAGGCCTTCTAGCTTTTATTACTCTGCATCAGTCACGCAAGACCTTATATTCTATTACTCTGTAATTTCTTACTTATATTTCTTACTTTCTAGTTCTTTACAAGGTTCATGTTCATACCATTTATCAGTATGTTCAAGTCCTAGCTTTCTACATAGCTCCCAGCGGATTTCTCTACCTGGTTTTTGTCTACCTTCGTTTTTATCCTGTTAGTCCTCAATGCCTGATCTTATGGTGTTATTAACAAATTTTATGTTTTCTTTCTATTACTATTTTCTGACTATTACTATTTCCTGCAAATATCTTTGGAAATTTACCATACAAAGCCTTTTCTTGCCATTCAGATAATCTTTCTTCTTTTTTCGTGGTTTTTAACTTCTTCGGTTTTTTGGTTTATTGTGACTCTAACAGCTCTTAATAAACTTTCTTCGCTATTATCTACATGGGCGTCTATATCAACTCTAGTTAACTGATATTATCCCTCTTCCGCTTTCCTTTCTAAGTAAGTATAATCTTGCTACTCTTGCTCTTGGGTGAAGTATTCTATTTATATTGAATTCCTTCCTAACTCTTCAGTCTAGATTTGCTAATTTTTCCAATCTAAAACAACTGCTGAGTATCTAAGTTACGATACTGCCCAAGTATTTACAGCTTTCACTAAATTCGGACCATTTATCTTTGACTTCATTAGCTTCCTCATCTTTCTGATGTACTCCTCAATTTTCGTTTTCATTTCTATAGTTAATATTCTGTCAGATTCATAATACTCCTAGATACTTATAACTCTCTCTCCATATTTCAGTGATTTTAATGTCTGACCATCAGGTAATTGGATGCCTTCACTGTTGACTGCCCTCCCCATCTCATGACTAATATTGCACACTTATCTATGCCAAATTCCATGGCTATATCTTTGCTGAAGAGTCTTATAGTTTGTATTAAGGTATCTATCTTGTTTTATTCTTACTAAAAAGCTTCAGATCGTCCATGTATAACAAATATTTAAATATACAACATCCAACACACACCACCACACACACACACACACAACACACACACACACACACATATATATATATATATATATATATAATATATATATATATATATATATATATATATATATATATATATATATATATATACAGAGATGTACTTGCATAGCAAGTGACCTCATCGTGTGTTGAAACAAAACTAATTGCAGCGTGAAAGGTGTTTCTAAGCCATTTAAACAGCACGGAATTTTGTCAGTGAGCAGGTCACGGTCTCGAAGCGACGAAAATATTTTGGCAAATTAAATTTAAATGTTGAAGTGAATCTAACGGTTTTTGTGTGTTTTTAAATGGCTTATAAACACCTTCCACGCTGCAATTGTCCAAATACATATGCTTCTATGTGTATGTATGTATGTATGTATGTATGTATGTATGTATGTATGTATGTATGTATGTATGTATGTATGTATGCATGTGCGTGTGTGTGTATGTGTATATGTGTGTGTATGTATGTATGTAATTTGAAGACTGTATATGATTTGCTACGTTTTCAAAAACAGGGGTTCGTGAGGCTTGTTGCCTTCTGGCAAACTTCCCTTCAGTTGTGTCACCGTTTATACCGACGGAGACTTTTAGTACGTTCCGAATGCGGTATCAAGATATTATCCTGGCATACGGAAAGAAGTTCTTAAACTTATTAACTGCTAACATATACAGTTGCCAACAGACAGTTTCCAAAATCAATATCAAAGCTGGTTCATACGCATTCACACACACAGATACGTAGATCTACATTCATATAAATATACATATATATACATACATACATACATACATACATGCATACATACATACGTACATATATATATGTATATATATATCTTATATTATATATATATATATATATATATACAAACAGAAAGATAGATAGATACATCCATACATATATACACACAAACAAACACACAGACATATATTGCTTGCGCATCGTGACACTAAGAACCTGGTGTAGAACTCCAATATACATACATATCATCCAGAACACAATGTTAGATGATAAGAGTGGTAATAGCAACAACACAAAATGAGACTGGAAAAGAACAAAGGTTATGTAATGGACTTCATTGTCTTACATCTGTTTCTACTATAAGATGTGGTAGACTGTTAGTTGAGTCCCTGGGTCACATGCTGTAGCATCATCAGAGCCTTGAATATCAACTGCACTTTATTTGGGGAAATTACGTTTTCAGAACACACAGGCGTTAGGAGTGAGGAAGTTAATGTTGATGCCCATGGAAAGATATGTGGAAATGTAAAAAGAAGTATGCAAATATGCATATGCACCTATATCAGAATGAAACAAAAGTGAAGAAAAATGTTCTTCTTCCTAGCTCACCTACGTGACCATTCTGTCCGGCATTCACCATGATAGATCACTAGCCACTACACATTCCTTATTTTCTCTCCTTGTTTCTTTCTGTGTTCCTTTCTTTGGAAGAGCGTATGCTCGAAACGTTAAAGAACTTTTCATTCCCCGAGCGTTAAACTAATACATCTATTTGTTGTCTAAACCACCTGTCTTCGTCTTTTGTCTCTTTGTGAATTCTCCTCCCTATATATATATATATATATATATATATATTATATATATATATATATATATATATATATATATATATATATTATATATATATATAATACATGCATATAAATTAGAGAAGAACCATCATGAAGCAATTCAACAATGATATACTTAAATCATACCATATATAAAAAAGTAAAGACAAGATAAAATATTTACCTAAAACTAAATAAAGTACTAAATAAGAAATAAATAGTATATATATATATATATATATATATATATATATATTATATATATATATATATATAATATATATACCTATACATAGATAGAGATATATTTAGATATATGCATGTATATGTATGTACATATATATACTCATATATATGTGTGTAGGTGCGTATGTGTGCGTGGGTGTGTGCGCGTGCATATTTGTGTGTTTGATTTTCCAATATTTTCTTTTAATGGAATGAATATAGAATGCGAAGAGTATTTACGTGAAATTAATATATCGAACAATTTAGAGGAGAAAATGCGTTCAATTTTGTATTTCAACGGAAATCTATAAACTACATACTTTTTTTTTTCGTTATTAAAAAAATATTTCAAGCTTTTTTTTTTCCAATTAATTCCCAATACAGACTCATTAGGCTGATCACGTGACCAACAATCTATCCAACTGAGAATTGGTATAAACAATTTCCATGCCAATATAAATAGTAATAGCACATACCCGTACACACAAACAAATAGAGAGATAGACAGATACTTAGATTATATGTACATACACATATATACGCACAAGAAGTTTACTTACCATCCACATGATTCCGAGTTCACTCCAGCTGTATGGTACCTTCTACTATAGCCCCGAGTCGACCAAAGCCTTCTGGGGGGATTTGGTAAACAGAAACTGAAAGAAGCCATCGTCTGTATGCAGACTTTGCGCTCATTCAGGATCCCTCTTAAATCATCTTATACTAACTTCCACATCTACCCTCCTCATTGATTCTAATACGGACATGTAACCTCGTAAGTACATCTATGTATTTATACTTATATGTTTATCTGAGACTCCCTTCGGTCACGACACTGACCATGGGATTGCACCTAGAAAGTTACCCACAAGTCCGGGTAAGGTTGTTTATGGAAGACCAGAAGTTGCCCATGCATACCTGCCTCTCCTCTCCACGCCAACAGTGTTATCCAAGGGAAAAGCAAGGACCGATACAGCTTGGCACCTGTGACGTTGCAACTTATTTCTACAGCTGAGTGAACTGGAGCAACGTGAAATAAAGTGTCTTGCTCAAGAACACAACACGCAGCCCGGTCCAGGATTCGAACTCACAACCATATATTAACTTTTTATATATTTATGAATTTTTTATATTCTTTTATTCTTTAACTTGTTTCAGTCATTTGGTTATGGTCATACTGGAGCATCGCCTTTAGCCGGTTCTTTTGGTCAGACTATCATATCTCCCGCTGCCTCAGATGCCAAAATATCAAAAATTGTCAAGGTGTTGAAACTATTTTTTCGTTTTCTGGAAAATCAACGTTTTGAACTTACGAATCTTTTGCGTAATAGTAACGACACACACACACACACACACACACACACACAAATGTGCACACATACACACATATATATATATATTTGCGTATGTATATATGTTTCTATGTATGATTTTGCTTTGTATTTTTTAGGGTCTTAAAAGTGTTCTGGTCGCTAACAAAATGACAAGTTCTTTTGTGTGAAGGGAGTTCCTTGTATTATTAAACATTTGAATAAATCAGTAAGCTGGTTGAACTGTCGGTACACACACTCACGCGTGTGTACATATATTCGTCTGAAGAATCTCAGATGGAGAAATTTTGGAATATCTTACAAATCTTCACCGTCTTAGTTTGACGCTCGGTAAAAATGGAAAACCGTTTGAGATTTCGAGCCTACGCTCTGCGACAGAAAGGAATGAGAGGGGAAAATGGAGAGAGAACGAAAAAAAGAACGGAGAGAAAAATGTGTAGGAATTAACGGTTCAACATGATAATGATGAAGATACATACACACACACACACACACACACATATATATATATATACATATATATATATATACATATATATATATACATATATATATATACATACATATACATACATATATATATATATATATATATATATATATATAAAATAAAATGAGACAACAAAACCCAGGCGGTGTGAAATTTTTAGGACATTTTAAAGAAAAATGTAATCTTACAGCTGTTTCAAGGGTATAAAAGATATCCCATCATCAGAAACGATATGAGAGAGTTAAATATAAAAAATAGAAGAGTTCAGTATAATAGGTTATTTTAGAAAGGGAGAGATATAAGAAGCATACGTTGGAGGTTACAGTTGCTCTTTCGTTATCCACGGAATGTGCTGTGCAGAAAGAGTAAAGAGGCTTCTTGTCCTGGGTATGTAAATTCCAATAGGAGTTCATAGTTTGTTATTACAAATGGATAATGCACAGATATTATGCAGATATGCAGAATTTATGATACGTACGTAATCCTGCGAAGTAGACATATAGTCACTCACCTATTTCTCCGGAGATTGAGAAAATTGATGAACAGCCTTAATCGATTTCTGAAATCTATAGGGTTCTCAACAGAAATGTTTGCATCACTTAACTAATCGCAGATAAACAAGCAGCCTATATCGATATATACACAACGAATCATCGAGTCTCTTCAAAGAACTGGAGCTACTAATTAGTCTTCGTCACGAATATACATATATATATACACATACACGCAAATATATATGTATATATTATATATATATATATATATATATATATGTATGTATGTATATGAATATACACACTCACAGACATATATGTATGTGATGCATGTATTTATATATCAACACAGCAACACTAACATCTGTAGATATATAAGTCGAAATATATATATACATATATATATACATATATATACATACATATATATATAATATATACATATATATATACATACATATATAAATAAATATATATATATATATATATATATATATATATATATATATATATATATTGATGATTGATTGATTGATTGATTGATTCTAGTTTCAGCTTATGAGCTGTGGCCATGCTGGGGCACCGCCATTTGGTGTTGCTACTTGGTTTCACTTCATGGGGGCTTTCTAGCAACTGCTATTTGGTGCATGAGAGAGTTCGATGCAGCTGGCCTCATCTGTCCCTCCTGCCGTGAAGTTGGTTCATCTGGACACCTGACAGGAGAGATCCAGCTTTTTTTTTAAAGACATCTGTATCCACCCCATGCAGGTCTCTCAGGTTCTTCGGGAGGATATTGAAGAGCTGTGGGCCTCGGAAGCCCAGGCTATCACAGAATCTTGTCCTACATCTTGATGGCAGGTTTGGAGTCCTAGGCACCACGCAGTGGCGCCCAGTTCTGGAATTTGCGTAACTCTCGATGCCAAAGTTCAGGACACTTCCCTCCAGGATCTTCCAGATGTATATTATGGCATATCTTTCCGCCTACGCTCCAGGGAATATAATTTTAATCTCTTGAGTCTTTCCCAGTAGCTTACATTCTGCATAGAGGCTATCTTCTTCGTGTAGCTTCGTTGGATCGCCTCAAGTTCTGTGATCAACTTGACACTGGATGGTGACCATAACTGAGAGCAATAGTCAAAGTGGCTTAGGACAAGTGTCTTCCAGAGGACCATCATGGTTTCTTGTTCTCTTGTTCTAAAGGTTCTAAGAATCCATCCAGCCAGCCGTCTACATTTCATTGTCAGTTTAGCAACATGTACATGAAAGGTCGCGTCATCACTCATGTGAATACCCAGGTCACGCACTGATTGTCCCTCCGGGTCCAGTGTATTCATTGGGTATTGCATTCAGTTTTGCATGCTGTCCAGCATTGAACTGCATGCTATTCTTTTCAGCCCACTTGTATATTTCGTCCAGCTCACATTGCAGGTGTTTAGTGTCCTCAGGGTTCTGTATTGCCTGTGAAACTTTTGTATCATCTGCATAACTTATGATCGTGGCTCTCTGCGTGGCTGAGGGCATGTCTGAGAGGGCCATTATGAACAGTAGTGGTCCCAGAACAGTGCCCTGCGGAACACCGCTCACTATTTGTGTGTTAATGGAGGTGGCCCCATTGGCTACTACCACCTGACTTCTATCCTTCAGAAAGTCATGAAGCCATTCTCCCAGTTTTCAACTATGTTGAGATCACGCAGTTTGTGACATATCATTCCATGATCGACTTTATCAAAGGCCTTTGCAAAGTCGAGATATATCACTTCCACATTGAGTGGTTGAGCAGCCGTTTCAGCACCCAGTCATAGTGTTGTAGGAGCTGAGTTAAACAGCTTCTCCCTAGTCGGAAACCATGTTGGGTGTCGGGCAGCAAGTCATTCTCTTCAAGGAAGGTGATCAGCTTCCTTCTGACTATTCGTTCCATGACCTTGCTGATGTGTGAGGTCAGAGAGATAGGTCTATAGTTCTTGGCTTCGCTGCTACCTCCTTATGAATGGGGCATATTTTACCTTCCTTCAGTTTTCCTGGAAGTTTGCCAGCTGCAAGGAAGCTCTGAAAGAGGAACTGCAGTGGTCTTGCTAGGACTCTCTTACATGCTTTTAGGAGGATTGCCGGGAATCCATCGGGGCCAGTAGCTGAGTCTGTTTTCATTTCATCTATAGCCTTGGTTACATCGTCTTCTTTATATCGATGTAATCTATCGTCGCCGCCTCTGATTTTATATCTGCAGTGGTAAAAAAGTTAGTTGGATGGTGATTTGGAGATGCCCAAGGGGTGGAGTGAAAACACTCTTGAATTGCTCATTCAGTATTTCACTTACCCTCATTGGTTTTCCTGTAAGTGTGCCATCCTTTTCGAGGAGTGGCCCTATTCTACAGTGCACTGTAGCTGTTTCTTTGGCATACCTGTAGAAAGCTCTGGGGTTAGATTTTATGTTTTCTATAGCCCAGGCTTCTTTGTCTGCTCTTTCTTTTTCATGGGAGAGTTGCAGACATTTTTCGATTTCCAACAGTTTTATTTTAGGCGGGACTTTTCACTGCTTTCAATCTGTTTGTTTAGGCGATTTGAAAATTTCGTACGCCGTCTCATTAAAATTTTCCTCTCTCTGGGGATTTTGTTCTTGTGTACAGTGGCCTTTCTCTCTGGGACACATTTGTAGCATATGGCTTGCATTACAGACATGAATTGTTGAAGTTTCACGTCGATGTCTGGCGAGGAGAGACATTTAGGCCAGTTTTGTTTGAGGATCTCTTTCTCAATTTGTTTCCAGTTTGCCTTATGGTAGTTCAAGCTGGAAAGATTTTGAGGGTTTCTTGTAGGCTGCATGTCCGTGCTCTCTTTTGGCCCGTACATGGTCAGCTCTATCATGTTGTGATCCGAGAGTAGTGTCGGTGTCACTTCACATTATGGATGAGATCCATGTCATTTGTGAAGCAGAGATCCAGTGTGTTACCTGCCCTGGTTGGTTGGAGTATTACCTGCTCCATGTACAGGGTGTTGATGAGGTTCAGGAGGGACCTCGCCTGTCCTCGTTCACATCTTGTCATTCCTGGGAGAGAAAGGCCCTCGGGCCATCTGACATGGGCAGATTGAAGTCTCCCATAAGAAGCACACCTATGTGTTGTTCTAATGTGGTTAGAATTTCTTCTATTTTTATAAGGCAGTCTTCAAACTTGCCCACATGGCTTGGGGCATCTGGAGGGCGATATGTAGCACACACAACTACATCAAGTTGCCTAATATGTACAATTAGTGTGTCACACACCGAGTTTGAGTATGACAAGAGGACCTGGGGTGTGAGGTCCTCACGGATGTACATAGCAACACCTCCGTGACTCCTTTCTTTCCTGTCGGTCCGTAGTACAGCATACTGTGGTATGTGTAACTCCGCATCTGCTATGTCCGGTTTCAGGTGCGTTTCTGTAAGTGCTATGCATAAGGCTTGATTGCATGCAACAAAGTCTCTCAGGAACGGGATCTTTGTCCTGTTACTGAGTGTTTGCAGTCCTCTGATGTTCAGTAGGAGTATCGAGGTGAGGTGTACGTTGTTGCCGTATATATATATATATATATATATATATATATATATATATGTATGTATATATATACACACATACACACAAAATCATGCACACACATATGCGCAAGTGAAATAACAGTTTTGCTACATTTAACATGATTCAAGCAGCGAACATCAGAGATTTAACTAGAAATAATTATGCGAAGAGAAAAACTAGAAAAGTATATTAATCATTGACATCTCTGATTAACTAATATTTTTAGTTAATTACTACTAATTAGCGTTTTACCGTTCCTGCCATCATGTACGTCAAGGCAAATATTTCATTTTATATTTTATGCTTTTCGTTTATTTATTAATTCTCGTGTAGTTTGTATCTAAAAGTAATTTGTTCTCTCAATATTACTGTTTAGATACACCAACAAATGTACAATCTTCTAGATGCATCTGTATAGTGTTTCAGCCATAGTTAATTTGGCAAACTACGGAGAAGTCTATACATTGCTGATGAGGTCATAATTAAAGCGAAACACGTCTACAGTTGTCGCCCGTGGTTGCTATAAAGAGTACAATGATATTAACCAATGGCTAATATTGATATTTTCTCCCGCAGACCAATTGTTTTTTATCCTTTTGCTGGTTTTTGCGTTATACACACATACACACACACACACACACACACACACACACACACACACACACACACACACACACACACACACACATACACTGTATTTAACGTATATAAAGAACCTCTTTTGTCAAAACTTAGGTTCAAAAAGTACGGCAGTTTCTTATACATGAATAGTATTATAATCCCTGACAAAACCTTGTTTCCAAATTTTACGCCCCAAAATTAGGGAGTTCCTTATACATGAGGGTTCCTTATATACGTTATAATACGGTATATAATTGTATAATATAATAGAACTTACTTTCAAAACCAGATATATGCACCGGAATGACTTTTGAGTAATTGAGGAAACAACAACTAGAATATATCTGATTTTGATTAGAAGACTAAAATTCGCCTCCTGTCTATATGGCATCTATCCCAGTCTGACTGAAAAACATGTCACGTGCGTGACTGTGTTTTAATGGTTTATCATGAAATTGACCAAATATGCACTTATACCGGTTTTGAAAGTAAGCTCCTTACTTTATATCTATCTATCTATCTATCTATCTATCTATCTATCTATCTATCTATCTATCTATCTATCTATACCTATATCTAGATCTAGATCTATCTATCTATATATATATATATATATATATATATATATAGATACATATATATATATACATAGATATAGATATATATATATACATATATATATACATATATACATATACATATATATATATATATATATACTAGCAGTATCGCCCGGCGTTGCTCAGGTTTGTAAGGGAAATAACTATAAAGCATTTTTAGAGAGTTATAGCCAAAAAATAGCAAAAAAATGGAAAAAAATGATGGTAAATTTTTTTTTGAGAGTAAAAAAAGGTTGAGTTGCGTCCCCTAGACAGTCTGTGGTTTGTTTTTTTTTATTCTCGACCCTATGTCGAATTTATCGATTTTTTTCAGAACTGGGGGAACTTTTCAAAATTTTCGCTGCGTTAGTTTTGAATTATGACATTGGGCTATGTGTGTGTCAAGTTTCATCAGAATCGGTTGAAAGCCGTGGTCAGGGTGAGGGTACGAGAAAACAGACACACAGAAACACGCACAGACAAACTGCCGTTTATATAGATATATATATATATATATATATATATAATATATATATATATATATATATATACACACATATATATAGAGATAGAGAGAGAGATACCTATATATATATATTTGCATACATACATACATACATACATACATACATACATACATACATACATACATACATACATACATACATACATACATATACATATATATATATGGATGGCGACAAAGTGCAGACGACTGGCTGGATGGATCCTAAGAACATTCAGAACCAGAGATAAGGAAACCATGATGGTCCTCTGGAGGACATTCGTCCTCAGCTGCCTGGATTACTGCTCACAGCTATGGTCACCCACCAGTGTAAAATCAGCAGCGGACCTTGAAGCAATCCAGAGAAGATTCACAAGAATATCATCTCTTTGGAACAGCTCAGCTACTGGGAAAGGTTGAAACAGCTAAGACTCTACTCCCTAGAGAGAAGACGGGAGAGGTATGCAGTAATATATGTCTGGAAGATCCTGGAAGGAATTGTGCCAAATTTTGGCATTGTAAGCTACACCAATGCTAGAACGGGACGACACTGCATAATGCCAAAGATCCCAGCAATGCCATCACGCTTCAAGACCAGCTTCTGCAACAGCCTGGGTTTCAAGGGCCCACAGCTTTTTAAATCAAACCTGGACATCTTCCTGTCGAGAGTCCCAGATGAACCTACCTCACGGCAAGAGGTGCAAATGAGAGTAGCTATGTCAAACTCCATTCTTCGCGAAGTGCCACATATTAGAGGAGGTTCTTCGTAATAACAGTGTAGCACAAAACGGCGGTGCATCAGCATGGCCGCAGCTCTAAGCTGAAACAAGCAAAAAAAATATATATATATACACATGTATATATATATTATATATATAATATATATATATATATTATATATATATATATATATATATATACATATGTATATATGCAGTGTCGTCCCGTTCTAGCGTTGGTGTAGCTTATATATATATATATATTGAACAGCAGTAAAAATTACCCTGAGGATGCTGCAGCGATAATTAAAACCAAGATGCACGTTGAACACACTTTTCAAGAAAAAAGAAATGTGGTTTATTGACTTAGAAGGTTGTAAATTTTTCCCATATCGAAGTTCGATAATGCGAAAAAAGTTATTTTACAATTCACGGTTAGCAACTGAAGACGCTATGTATACGAATAAAAGTAATTAAATTTTTGTTATCGAATAAAAATAGGCAAATGATTCATTTAACGGAGGTATCTTCGACCCGATAAGTACCGAGGGGAGTGCCCCTCGTTGAATAATCAATACTGCTGAGGTTCTGCTAGCTAGGAAACATATGTAGTCTGGATTTTACCTGCTCCATTCCCTAAATTTGGATTTATATATGTATATATATATATCTGTGTGTGTGTGTGTGTGTGTGTTTTTGTGTGTGTGTGTGTATGTGGGTGTGTGTGTATGCGTGTGTGTGATTGATTGCTAAATCCACAGGTTTTATATTCTCTCTATTTATTTCCTCGTGTTCCTTTCTGTTGAAGAGCGTAGGCTCGAAACGTAAAAAACTTTTCATTTTTC
>NC_043004.1:81992913-82035413 GCF_006345805.1 Octopus sinensis | reverse complement strand
AACAGCTGACACTGTAATACATCTCCAGCAGTGCAAAGAAAATGATAATAATAATATCAATTATGGCACAAGGCCTCGAAAATTTTTCGACCCGAGTACTCCACTGGTACTTAATTTATAAAGGAAGAAAGGCAAAGTAGACCTTGGTGGAATTTGAATCCAGTACATAGCGACGTGCAAAATACCACCAAGCATTTCGTCCAGCGTTACCCAACCTGAAAAAAATATCTGGGAACTTTAGAAATACGCTACAATCGAGATGCATTGCAAAAATCGGATTTACTTGGAACTGCATGCATATTGCCTAAAGTATTGTCTGTCTGAGGTCCTTGTTGTGACTTGACAAATAGTACAAACCCTCGGTACACACAGTATCTTTAATCAACAACATTACAATATTGGATACTGTGCGACGTCTAGTGAAGTGAAAGCACGCTATAAAAGTAAAACTACTGAATAATAATAATAATAATAATAATAATAATAATAATAATAATAATAATAATAATAATAATAATAATAATAATAATAATAATAATAATAATGATAATAATAATAATAATAATGCAGATGACAACGTGTCTCTAAAAGAAATGGAGAAACTCTCAAAATACAAAGACCTGGAAATAGAGGTAACTAGAATGTGGAACCTGAAAACAGAAACAATTCCTATCATAGTAGGTGCATTAGGCATGATAAAAAAATATTCAGACAAATACATAACAAAAACACCAGGACTTACAAACACATATAACATACAGAAAATTGCACTACTAGGCACTGCACACATCCTACGCAGAACACTTTCCATACAATAACCATCAGAGCATCACAACAAATCACAGCACATACCCAAGGCACACAGAGCTGCGCTCGGTAGTGAAGTGAAAGCACGCTATAAAAATAAAACTATTGAATAATAATAATAATAATAATAATAATATAATAATAATAATAATAATAATAATAATAATAATAATAGAGAAATTAAGGCCAACAGACCAGATATAGTTGTCAGAGATCATGAAGAAGAGAAAATGCTTTCTAATTGATGTATCAATACCGGCTGATGACAACGTGTCTCTAAAAGAAATGGAGAAACTCTCAAAATACAAAGACCTGGAAATAGAGGTAACTAGAATGTGGAATCTGAAAACAGAAACAATTCCTATCATAGTAGGTGCATTAGGCATGATAAAAAAATATTCAGACAAATACATAACAAAAACACCAGGACTTACAAACACATATAACATACAGAAAATTGCACTACTAGGCCCTGCACACATCCTACGCAGAACACTTTCCATACAATAACCATCAGAGAATCACAACAAATCACAGCACATACCCAAGCACACAGAGCTGCGCTCGGTAGTGAAGTGAAAGCACGCTATAAAAATAAAACTACTGAATAATAATAATAATAATAATAATAATAATAATAATAATAATAATAATAATAATAATATAATAATAATAATAATAATGATGATGATGATGATGATAATAATAATAATAGAGCATGTCCCTTAGTGGCTGACGATATGTGCATCTCTGATCACGAGCAGAAGTAGTGGGGAAGCATCATAGCCATGTGTTGAGAGGGATTCTTTGGGGTTTGAATAATTCACCTCTGGAGACATGGGTGGTTTTTTCAACATCCTTAAACAACCCTTATTCAGGGACCGTTTGAGCGGGATGGGCTACTCAACCTGAAGAAAATTCTAACTGGGCCCTACCTGCAAGGTCATGTGCAGTTTATCTTGATATGATATCACCATGTCGCGCACATATGGTCGTGATGCATGTGCCTGGTGTACCTTTATCAGACGGGTAGTCATGATGGGTATATTGGGCTTCGTATATTTTACCCTAGTGTCACTTTGATGGCATGAACTGCTCTCTCACTCAATAATAATAATAATAATAATAATAATAATAATAATAATAATAATAATAATATAATAAAAATTTTAATAAAAATAACGATGATGATAATGCAGTATCTGAATGGTCTGATGCAGTAACCATGCCCTAATGCAGTACCGGACAGTGGATCACATGGCTTCTGATCTTAACTAATTGGGAGTGTTATCATTTACAATGTCTTGTCTTGGTATAAAGGATGGGCTACAGCAAATATTCTGCTCAATACCACAGATTTGCTTGTCAGTTGTTTGACTTTAACCAGTTGAGCATGTTTCTTAGTGGCTGACGATATGTGCATCTCTGATCACAAACAGAAGTAGTGGGGGAGCATCATAGCCGTGTGTTGAGAGGGATTCTTTGGGGCTTGAATAATTCACTTCTGGAAATATGGGTATTTCGTTCAACATCCTTAAACAACACTTATTCAGGGACCTTCTGAGCAGGACGGGTTACTCGACAAGAAGAAAATTCTAACTGAGCTCCACAGGTCATGCACTGTTTATCTCGATATGAGATCACCATATCATGCACATATGGTTGTGATGCATGTGCCTGGTGTACCCTTATCAGACAGCTAGTTATGATGGTTATACTGCGCTTCGTATATTTTACCCTAGTGTCACTTTGATGATACGCATTGCTCTCTCACTCAGTAATTGTTTAAAATTTTGCCACAAGGCCAGCAATTTTGGGGAAGGGTATGTGTCGATTACATCGGATCCGGTGTTCAATTGGTACTTATTTTTTTGACCCCGAAAGGATGAAGGGCAAAGTCAATATCGATAAAATTTGAACTTAGAGCGTAAAGCCGGACGTAATGCCGCTAAGCATTTTGTCCGGCGTGCTAATGATTCTGCCAGTTCGCTAGACATAATCTATTTTTACCAGCACATAGTACCACAACCAACTATAATGGCAAAGAGAGTAAAGATCGAAAACTCTCAAAGCGTGGATGTTTGTCACACAACATTCACACACACACACAAAATACAATTGCTCAGATGCCTTTTAACTGCACAAATATAAGCGTTTTATGATTGTTGCTATAGTAACAAATATTCAACGCCACCTATAACAGAATAAATGTAATCAATAATGATTGGGATCTAAAAGAAACAATAAAGAAAATAGGTGAATTGATTATTTAACAAAAAGAAAAAAAATCATTTCACATCGATCAACAGAACCATCTCTTCAAGTTGCGAATAAATAAATGTACTCGGGAAAACAATGGACAAATACAACCCGGCACTTCATGCGTGTCTTTGTAGTGAAGCAAACCCAAGCAGCAATGCGTTAAATATGTTAATTTATTCAGTAGTCATGGTGATTGAATATGTTAATTTATTGAGTCGTTATACTGATATGGAAATCAACCGGGTTTGACCCTGATGCAGTAAGTTTCTCCTCTACTAAGTTCAATGAAATATACGGACACAGGTGTGGTGGTGTGGTTAAGAAGCATGCTTTGCAAACACGTGGGCCAGTGTCTTCTGCTATAGGCCTTGGGCCAACCAGTACTTTGGGAGGAAACTTGGCAGTCGGAATTTGAAAACCCATTATATACACAAACACGCTCACACACACACACACACACAGATGCATATACATACAAACATGCTCATACACACACACAGATACATATACACATAAAAACGCTCACACAGACACACAGATACATATACACACAAACACGCTCACACACAGATACATATACACACAAATACGCTCTCATACACACAGATACATATACACACAAATGCGCTCACACACACAGATACATATACACACAAACACACGCTCACACACACGGATACACATATACATAAACACGCTCGCACTCACACACATATACATATACACACAAACACGCTCACACACACACAGGTACATATACACACAAACACGCTCTCACACACACAGATACACACAGACACACACATACAAATATGTATATATATATATATATATATATATATATAAATATATATATATATATAATACCCAATCACGTAGTTTTGGTTTCAATCCCAATGCGTGGCACCGTGGCCAAGTGTCTTCTGCTATAGCCCTATGAGTAGATTTGGAAGACGGAAACTGAGAGAAGCCCTTCATATATATGTATATATGTGTGCGTATGTATGTGTATGCGTGTGTATGTGTGCTTGGGTGTATGTGTGTGTGTATGTGCGTATATGCATGTCTTTGTGTCAGTGTTTATTCCCCACCACCGCTTAACAACCGGTGTTGGTTTGTTTATATCCCCGTAACTTAGTGGTTCGGCAAAAGAGACCGATAGGAAAGTACTATGCTTTGAAAAAAGGAAGTACTGTGATTGATTCATTCGACTAAAAAGTCTTCAAATCGGTGCCCCAGCACGTTCAGCATGTTCTTAGTTCAAATTCCGCCAAGGTTGACTTAGCCTTTCATCCTCAGAAGAGCATTGGAATCGATGTTATCAACTTACCTCCTTCTCCCGTAATTGCTGGCCTTGTGCCAAAATTTGAACCCCCTATTTAAACCAATTTAGCATATAAAACAAGGGCTTATTCTTTGAGGTCCATTTTGCAAAAAAAAGTGAATCTTATATAAGACAACCTCCTCTTATTCTTCCATCCGTGAACAGCGTCATAGGCGCTTCTTTTCCTCCTCTCACTAAATAATAAAGAAAATATGTTTATAAGGAAGAGAAGAAGATAAACTATAACAACAGCAAAGATACAATTAAAAGGGACATCATCAATACAAGAGAGTTTTTTATTAACTAGAAGTCTCTTGGATTTCATATAAATTCTAAATTTCTGATTAAAGAATCTGAAGACAGTATATACGAGCCCATTGCAAGAGAATTTCCCGCACTCCCTCATAAGAATTCCCTCAGGAGACCAGAATCAACATCCTATTGGTTGTGACTTAGATTTAGGTGTCTTATCAACCCTGGGATTCATAAGGCCGGAGCTTAGCCCTTTTTTTCACCATGGGATATAAACGACTGATAATACAACAGTCCCTTCCTGCTGATCAAGAAGTCAGTTCGTCTTAGGTTTAACAATATTGCTGGAACTTATTTACAGATATTGGAACTTATTTACAGATATTTTAGATATATTCCAGATATTGCAGGAAATTATTTACAGCTGAGTGGACTCGAGCAAGGTGAAATGTGATGTTTTGCTTAATTGGAACTCCGTCGGTCACGACGACCAGGGTTCTAGTTGATCCGATCAACGGAACAGCTTGCACGTGAAAGTAATTTGCAAGTGGCTGGGCACTCCACAAACACACGTACCTATTTCTTTATTACCCATAAGGGGCTAAACACAGAGGGGACAAACAAGGACAGACATAGGTATTAAGTCGATTACATCGACCCCAGTGCGTAACTGGTACTTAATTTATCGACCCCGAAAGGATGAAAGGCAAAGTCGACCTCGGCGGAATTTGAACTCACAACGTAACGCAGACGAAATGCCGCTAAGCATTTCGCCCGGCGTGCTAACGTTTCTGCCAGCTCGCCGCCTTCGCGTAAACCTCAAGGGAAATTCAGCGTGACACAGAATTTGACAAGGCTGGCTCCTTTGAAACACAGGTAGGACTCGTCTTTGCCAACTAGGTGTAGTGCTCAAGGACACAAGGGACTACGTGGAATCGTGAGGCAAATATTCTATCCACTAAACAACACACCTTCATGTTTTGCTTAAGAATTCAATGCACCCACTAATCCTGGAATCGAAATTGCGATCTTACGATCGTGAAGGCGACAATCTAACTGCTAAACCATGCGTCTTCACAAGACTGGCCAAAGGAAAAAAAAAGTATTCGTTTGAAAAGAAAAGATACAGCAGAAAGCAATAAGATTTATGTACCGACAACATATAAAGTTCCGAAATCTATAATCTCCGCCATGATGGCTGATCATCTTGAAGATAAATAATCTATTAGAGTTGATAAATAAATAAACGAATGTAAAGAACAGCTACGTGTGAGCTGATCAGTTATTGATAACCTCCGATAAATAATCAAATATATGCACATGGCATGGATTGATTATCGAACAGTCTTTGATAGGATGCCACATATCTTAATATTGGAGAAACAGTATGTAAATAAAAGAGCGGCAATACGGAAGAGATATATCAAATTGGACATGTTAAAATAGAAAGCGTCCACACATTTACGAGATGAGAAGGTAATAAAAAATGTGTTTTATCTACATAAGAAGAGGGATCTTCTAAAGACGAACCCTATCCTATTTCCTGTCTTTTGATTTGATTTCCATATGAAATCTTCTGAACCACTCTTCCAAGGGTGACATATGCTAAAGACATATTATAAAGCATCTCCTCTATATGGATGATAAAACTGCATACAAATATTAACATGATGTAGAAGAACTTACTAGAACCTGCAGAGAAGTATGCGCAGGTATGGCTGTGGTGAAGAAACTCGTGTTGCAACCACGTAGTTTCGAGTTCGGTTCCACAACACAGCAACTTGGACAAGTGTCTACTATAGCCCCAGTCTCTGCGAACGAATATGGTAGACCAGTGGTTCTCAACCATATTTAAAAGTTTTTTTGCCTGGAACCCTTCGATTCTTGTTTTACTTGGATGGGCCCTCATGGCCATCCAATGTTTTAAAAAATCCTATTTTGTTTTTATATTTTCATAAGTAAATATTATTAGGAAATTTATTTTAAAAATTGTTAAAAAATTTTGCGTATTGTAGCAGTGTAAGCAAATTCTATCTATCTATCCGCTCAGTCGAAGTCGACTCTCGGTTACTCGTTGGATCAGTGTCCTCCAGTCAGTTCTATCCTGGGTCGCTTCTTTCAGATTGGCTATGTCCATTCCGGTATCCCTCTTGATGGTGTCAAGCCAGCGGGTTCTTAGTCGGCCTCTTCCTCTCTTGCCACTGACCATTCCGAGCATGATGTCCTTCTCCAGGGATTTTCTCCGCATAATATGACCGAAATATGCCAATCTATGCTTGGTGATCCTAGCTTCTAGCGACATGTTCGGTCTGATCTGCTTATGAACTTCTCCATTGGTGAGCCTCGCTGTCCATGGAATCCGTAAAAGTCTTCTCCAACACCAAAGCTCGAATTCTCTTCTGGTCAGCTTTCTTTAGTGTCCAGGTCTCGCATCCATATGTTGCTATTGGGAAGACAATTGCATTCACCAATCTGCATTTGGTAGTGAGTATGATGTCTCTACTCTTCCAGACCCTGCTCATGCTGACCATTGCCGCTCTGCCTAGTACTATCCACCGTCTTATTTCTGGAGTGCAGTCACCATCTCGATTTATTTTGGAGCCAAGGAAGATGAAATCATCAACCACTTCGATCTCTTCATTATCGATCTTGATGCTGATGTTAGCAATTTATTGCAGATAAATTTTAACAGCAAAATCTTTTACATACATATATATACATATATATATACATATATATTTGTGTATATATACATACACACACACACACACACACACACACATATATATGTATATATATATATATATATATACATATATACATATATACACATATATATATATATACATAAATATATACATATACACACACACACACACACCACACACATATATATATATATATATATATATATATGTAGGTCCCGGGTTGAGTCGGGGTTAACCACAGTAAATAAGGTACTCAATACATAGCAGAGTAAATTAATTTATTTTATAGAAGGAGCTTCTACAGGACTATAACTGTTTCATTCAAATGAAATCATCAGGAGCTTCCTGATGATTTCTTTTGAATGAAACAGTTCTAGTCTGTAGAAGCTCCTTCTATAAAATAAATATATATAATATAATATATATATATATAGATTAGTATATTATATATATATATATATATATATATATATATATATATATATATATATATATATATATATATAGTAGCAACAGAAAGAACAACTTAGAACTTAGATTATCTCCACGTGGTCAGTTGCAATGTATATAAGAAATTTTAAAAAAACATATAGAAAAATGTGCAGATAACACCAAACCAAATTTCACAGTCTTCCCCTTCTACCAGTGCAAAGACACAATCTCTCCACAAGAACGTTTAAATAAAGAAACTTTTCATTGAAAAATACAGAACACGTCTTAATATGCACGCATAACCAACTTTTATCCTTTTATATATTTCAATTCACGATTACATCACTACATAAATCACCTCACTAAACAGGGCTTTCGAAACTTGTCTTTGTACATATATATTCCCCTCCCATTACCGAAAGCTGAACAGTTATCTCTCTTACCCACAACAATAATAATAATAAAGATAACCAATTACCTCCCTCTATTTATCTACTTGTGAAGTCATTCACTCGTGAATTTCATCACACACAATAATATCATGAATAGCGATATCGAAACCGGTCGATATATTAAAATTTATATTAAAACTATGTAAGTGTGCGTATTTTCCTTTTTTAATTTCTTATATATATATATATATATATGCATATATTTACATATATACAATGGGCTCCTTTCAGTTCCCGCCTGCCAAATCCACTCACAAGGCTTAGGTTGGCTGAAGCTATATCAGAAAATACTTGCCCAAGGTGCCATCCAGTGGAACTGAACTTGGAACCATGTGATTGGGAAGGAAACGTTCTGCCACACAGCCACGCCTGCGTATATGTATATATATATATGGTATATTCTGCTAAGAACGTAGTAGAGTACAGTATAAACCTCGCTCGCCTTCAGATTTCACCCTGTGCTATCCAGTAGTGGTATTATACGTACTTCCAGGTTTGCGTTTTGGCCTTTGTCGTGTGTGGATAGATAATTGAAAGAACTAGAGTCAGCAAGAAGGGGTACGGTTGGACATATATTTTTTAATTACTACAATATGTTTCCACACAATGTAGTTCTCCAGGTGTGCAGAAACCTGATTATGCAACTGTTTTCCTGCACTATGAGATCTAGTTGTGTTTCCTCAGGCGATATGTAAATATTTTCTCCGTAAACTTAAAATCCTAGACTTCAAGAACATCCTCTCTCTCTCTCTGTGGTGGCCTGAATTTAGTAGTAGCCACTGAGCTTATCAGGGCGTGTATATGCTGGAGGGTCGTTGTGTAGGTGAATAGGTGAATGTGTAGATGTAATGGGATGGTGATTCTGGTACGGGAGAAATACGTTGCATGGAAACAATTGTAATGCTTAAAAAATAAATATCTATATGTACCCCTTCTTGTTGACTCCAATTTTTTCAGTTATATATATATATATAATATATATATGAGTGTGTGTTGTGTGTGTGTGTGTGTGTGTGTGTGTGTCTGTGTGTCTGTGTGTCTGTGTGTGTGCGTGCGTTTGTGTGTGTGTGCGTATGTGTGCGTGTGTGTGTTTGTGTGTTAGTATCTGTATCATGGTATCTGTGTTTGTCCCCCCAAACCGTTTCAAAACCGGTGTTGATGTGTTTATGTCCCCGTAGTTTAGCGGTTCGGCGAAAGATACCGATAAAATACGTATAGCCCTCAATTCATTCGACTAAAAATTATTCAAGGCACTGCTCCAGCATGACTGCAGTCTAATGACTGAAACAAGGTAAAAATAATATATATATATATATATATATATATTATATATATATATAGGGTGGGTCCAAAAGTGGGTTTACATGTAACACGTAGTCCACTTAAATTTCTTTTCAAACATTTTATAACATTTAAATTTCTATCTTACAATTAACTAAATTAGCATAGAATAATGGTGTCATATTTTGTCATAAGTAAATCTAAACTGTTAATATAGGAATGCGAAAGAGACAGTTGAATAACTGTAAACCTACTTTTCGGACACCTGTATATATATATATATATATATATATTATATATATATATATATATATATATATATATCTATATATATAATAATATATATATAATATATATATATTATATATAGTAATATATATATAACAAAGTTGAGTTGTGGGGTATCGCACGAGTGGAATTATATACGAAAGAATGTTTGAAAATGCAATTTAAAAGATGTTTATTTACTTAACTGGTTTCACTCTTTGGAAAAAGATTGTCAAAAGTAACATAGAATATTATGAATTCAAAAAAATTTACATAATTGCCACATTACATGTATATATAGAGTCTTTGGTAACAGGGATATGTTAAGGACATAAAGAAGTACAACAGTGTGATGAGAATATTTGAAAAAATGGGCAGAAAAGAATAAAACAAATATATTATTGGAAGTTTGGTTGCGTTAATTATTGGTTGTTGCAAATTGCCACATTACATGTATATATACAGTCTTTGGTAACAGGGACATGTTAAGGACATAAGAAAGTACAACAGTATGATGAGAATATTTGAAAAATTGGGCAGAAAAGATTAAAACAAATATATTATACATCTCAGGGTCAGTACAGAATATTATGAATTCAAGGCAAGGTTGTTTACTGACCTGTCCGTTTTAGCAGAAATGTAGAATTGAAAAAGATGTACCCATTTTTTTCTTTTTTTGGCTTTCCTTCAAGCATCAATGATTTTGGGGTTAGGATGAGGTAAATATGTGTGTCTCTCTGCGTGTATGTGTGCGTGCATACACATACATGTGGTGTGAATAGATGTGTCTGTGTGTCTGTAGTATTTGGTCAGATGGCGTCTGTTTGTCAAGTGTGTGTGGTTGTCGTGGTGTTGTGTGTGCGTGTGTGCGCGCGTGCGTGTGTGCGTGTTCGTGCGTGTGTACGCATGCATGAGTGTGGATGGCATTTGACATGGTGCTGTGTGTGTATATATGTGCCTGTATATATGTGTGTATATATGTGAGACTGGTATGAGTGTGCGTGCCCCTGTGTGCGTGCACACACACGTATACAAGCGTCTGCGTGTGTGGGGGCTGTTTTTGAATGGTTCCAGGGTGGCGAAAATAGATGTGTGTTGTTTAAAGAATTTTTGGGGGTAGGATGGTGTGTGTATATATGCGTGCGCGCGCGTGCGCGTCTACGCCTGTGTGCTGGCCATACACATACACTACATATACATATATATACCACACACACACACATCATACACACACACACCACACACACACACATATCTCACCCCCCACACACAACACACATACACACAACACACACACATACAGAACACACACACACACAACGCACACACATATAATACACACACACAACACACAATAATCATATATTTATATAAATATAACACATATAACACACACACACAAACACACCACCACAACACACACACACACCACAAACAACGCCACCATACATATATAATATAAATACAACACAAATACACCTAACACATATATACATCCAATACACATACACAACATATATATGATACACATACACAATATATACATATAACATACATACACAATACATACATATAATATATATATATAGACAATGCATATACATATATACATATATACATATATATAGTGTTTGCATACACATACATAAATATACCACATATACACACAATATACATACATACAATGTATACATATACACATACGCATACATATAACATATATATACATAACATACACATACACAATGCATACATATATATACATGCAATGTATATACATGTATTCATGCATATATAACACACATTTAGTATACATATATACAATGCACACATACACATACATATACACATAATGTACACATACATATACACCATGTCAAATGTATACACATACATATACACATGTACACACATACATATACACCATGTCAAATGCCATCCACACTCATGCATGCGTACACACGCACGAACACGCACACGCACGCGCACACACACGCACACACAACACCATGACAACCACACACACTTGACAAACAGACGCCATCTGACCAAATACTACAGACACACAGACACATCTATTCACACCACATGTATGTGTATGCACGCACACATACACGCAGAGAGACACACATATTTACCTCATCCTAACCCCAAAATCATTGATGCTTGAAGGAAAGCCAAAAAAAAGAAAAAAAAGGGTACATCTTTTTCAATTCTACATTTCTGCTAAAACGGACAGGTCAGTAAACAACCTTGCCTTGGATTCATAATTTTCTGTACTGACCCTGAGATGTATAATATATTTGTTTTAATCTTTTCTGCCCAATTTTTCAAATATTCTCATCATACTGTTTTACTTTCTTATGTCCTTAACATGTCCCTGTTACCAAAGACTGTATATATACATGTAATGTGGCAATTTGCAACAACCAATAATTAACGCAACCAAACTTCCAATAATATATTTGTTTTATTCTTTTCTGCCCATTTTTCAAATATTCTCATCACACTGTTGTACTTCTTTATGTCCTTAACATGTCCCTGTTACCAAAGACTCTATATATACATGTAATGTGGCAATTATGTAAATTTTTTTGAATTCATAATATTCTATGTTACTTTTGACAATCTTTTTCCAAAGAGTGAAACCGGTTAAGTAAATAAACATCTGTTAAATTGCATTTTCAAACCTTCTTTCGTATATATATATATATATATATAGATCGTTAGCCACTATTTTTTCTCTCCTTGTTTTTTCTGTGTCCCTTTCTGTAGAATAGCGTAGGCGCGAAACGTAAAAGACCTTTTCTATTCCTGAGCGTTATACTAATACATCTGTTTGTTTTGTACACCACCAGTCTTCATCTTTTTTTTTTTTTTCGTGAACTCTGCCTATATATATATATATATATATATATATTATATATATATATATATAATATATATATATATATATATATATATATATATACACACATATACATATATATGACAAACAAAACGAACTGCGCAGCTGGAACTGAACCAGAAACCATGTGATTATAAACCAATCTTCTTAACCGCACAGCCTCGTCTGCACCAAGTGAATGTTTTAAATATTTTACCCCTACGATGTACATCACACATTCTATGCAACATATTCTCGAAAAAAAATTTCGATGCAAAAATTCACACATTCTATTTTCTTTACAATATTTTCTACGTACAATAAGATACAACGCTAAAAACAAAATGGCGAAGAATATATAAGAAAACAAACCAATTTGTGTTTTTCTTTTGAGCTTCAATAACTTCATGAACATCAAAAAAAAAAAAACATTTAATAAGCTTATATCCACAGCTTCAACGATAAAACACACAAAACTCACAGCAAATTACATCAAACTCAAACCATACTGAATTTTTCTTGAAAGACAATGCAAATACTTCACATACACCTCAGAAACACAGTGACGGCACATCAAATGATGTGATGAAAAAATTTACATGAATCGAGTAAAGGAAGAGAACACATGGTTTAGATATTGTGAAAAGATAAAATTAATAAATAACAATAATAATAATACTAATACTACTACTAATAATAATAATATAATAATAATAATAATAATAATAATAATAATAATAATAATAATAACAATAATAAGTAACGATAAATTAAAAATATAATAATAAATAAAAATCGGAAAAGAATAAGTATACACGATATAGAGCGAAAAGGATGGAAAATATACAGAGTATACAAAGGTTAACAAAAAGAGAGGTGACGATAGAGATATAGGTCTTCCTGATACAGGATGACCTCTAGAGATAATCGAGGAACCCCGCTGTCCATATATACATACATATACATATATATATATATACTAGCAGTATCGTCCGGCGTTGCTCGGGTTTGTAAGGGAAATAACTACATAAGCATTTTTAGAGAGTTACTTCCCTTATATAATAGCAAAATAATGCATTAAAAATGGGAAAAAATGATGGTAAATTTTTTTTAAATCGTAGACTCATCGTAAACGCGCGCTAATACCCAGAAGGGCTCGATATGAATCACGACTATAAGATACCCGCTTTTGGTTACACTGCACCGCAAAATGTGGGAGTAGCTAGGAATCTAAATCGTAGGAGACAGACACCACACAACATTTCTTTTATATATATAGATATACTTCACTGTTCTGTTTGTTACCAATTTTGACCCTCCGCAAAATCCCAAATTTTATTTAATTTGCCTTGCGGGAAAAACGGTTTTATCGAAAGCGTATATTTTTGTTAAATGCTCGGAATACGAGACTAGAAAAACAGCCAACAACTGATGAAGGGTCGTTCTTTATGTTATTTGCTTTGTTTTCCGTTTGTGTCTTTCACTGTTCGAAAGAATAGCTCATGTTCCAGGTACTCGTACTACGTATTTTTTTTGTGGAATACGTTTCGTGACGTCCTGTGCCCACATATGCATATGAGTGGCTGTGGCTGTGTGGTAAGTAGCTTGCTAACCAACCACATGGTTCCGGGCTCAGTCCCACTGCGTGGCTACTTGGGCAAGTGTCTTCTGCTATAGCCCCGGGCCGACCAATGCCTTGTGAGTGGATTTGGTAGACGGAAACTGAAAGAAGCCTGTCGTATATATTTATATATATATATATATATATATTATATATATATATATATATATATATATATATATATATATATATAATATATATATAATATATATATGTGTGTGTGTGTGTTTGTGTGGTCTGTGTTTGTCCCCTAGCTTTGCTTGACACACCGATGCTGGTGTGTTTACGTCCCCGTCACCTAGCGGTTCGGCAAAAGAGATAGATAGCCAATAAAACAGTACAGGGCTTACAAAGAATAAGTCCCGGGGTCGACTAAAGGCGGTGCTCCTGCATGGCCGCTGTCAAATGACTGAAACAAGTAAAAGAGTAAAAGAGTAAAAGAGATATGTATATACATACATACATACACACACACACACACACACACATATATATATATATATAATATATATATATATATATATGGTAGTGGTGGAGGCGGAGGAGTCGGTGGCGCCAGCAGCAGCAGAAGTAGTAGTAGTAGTAGTAGTAGTAGTAGTAGTAGTAGTAGTAGTAGTAGTAGTAAGAAGAAGAAGAAGAAGAAGAAGAAGAATGAAGGCAGCGAGCTAGCAGAATCGTTAGCAGTATTTCGTCTGCCGCTACGTTCTGAGTTCAAATTCCGCCGAGGTCGACTTTGCCTTACATCCTTTCGGGGTCGATTAAATAAGTACCAGTTACGCACTGGGATCGATATAATCGACTTAATCCGTTTGTCACTCCCTGTTTGTCCTCTCTGTGTTTAGCCCCTTGTGGGTAGTAAAGAAATAGGTATTTCGTCTGTGTTTAGATTCTGAGTTGAAATTCCGCCATGGTCGACTTTGCCGTTCATCCTTTCGGGGTCGATTAAATAAGTACCTGTTACGCACTGGGGTCGATATAATCGACTTAAACCGTTTGTCCTCTCTGTGTTTATCCCCTTGTGGGTAGTAAATAAATAGGTATTTCGTCTGCAGCTACGTTCTGAGTTCAAATTCCGCAGAGGTCGACTTTGCCTTTCTTCCTTTCAGGATCGATAGATTAAGTACCAGCGAAGCATTGGGATCGATGTAATCAACCAGTCCCTATTAAGGATAATGATGATGATTATTTCAAATTTTGGTTCACGGCCATCAAGTCCTGGGTAGCGGGTATATCGATTCCGTCGACACCCAGTGCTCAGCTGAACCCTGAAAGGATGAAAGGCAAAAAGTCGACCTCGGCGGAATTTCTTTTCTACTCAAGGCAACAGGCTCGAAATTTTGGGGGCAGTGTTCCGGTCGATTAGATCGACTACAGTACGCAACTGGTACTTAATTTATCGACCCCGAAAAGATGAAAGGCAAAGTCGACCTCAGCGGTGGAGTTTGAGCTCCGAAATTAAAGACGGACGAGATGCTGTGAAACGTTAATTTATATATCAAAACACTGAACAAATATTTACACACGGTTACAAAACCAAAACAAAATAAGGTATAGATAAATAATTTAAAGTATAAATGCGCATAAAAATGCTTATAATGCGATGTAGGAGGAAAATATTGATGGAATTTCATCCCTTAGCGCCACTTACCCCCATTCAAGCATTTGTCTTTCGTTTCCTTTTCATTGTTAGTTTTCAGTTTTCTCCGAGCGTCTATTCATTATGGACGTTGTGATGTGGTGTTTAGGAGACGTTGCCGCCATACTTGGTTCGTTAGTGGCTATTGTTAAATTGTTATGTTTTATGGTTATCGACTGTGCTTGAAGCGGGGGGCGGTGGAAAGAAGCATCGGTCGAATACAATGACGAGAATAGTGGTTCTTGTTAGTGTTACCGACACGACCACCACCCCACTACCGCCATAACAACAACAACAGCAAAAGCAACACAACAGCAAGAAGAGTAATCACATTTATCACCATTATCATCTTCCACTACCATTATCATACATCTACTCTCATCATCATCATCATCCTCATCATCGTCGTTGTCGTCATCATCATCATCGTCGTCATCATCATCACTACCACTACCACCACCACCACCACCGCCAACATCATCATCGTTATCATCATCATCATCATCATCATCATTATCATCATCATCCTCGTCATCATCATCATTGTCATCATCATCATCGTCATCATCATCGTCATCATCATCATGATTCTCATTATGAAAGCCCCCATAACCACCACCACCGCCACCAGCAAAACCATCATCATCGTCACCGTCATTGTAGTCGCCATTGTCATCGACGTCATCACCGTCACCGGCATCATAATCATCATCATCAGCATCATCATTTTTATCATCATCACCAACACCACCACCACAACTACCACAACCCCCCATCATCATCATCAACATTATCACTGCCACAACAATCACCATCATCATAAACATCATCATCGTCGTCATCCACCTTCTCCTCTTCATCATCATCGTCATCGTCATCGTACTCATCGTCGCCGTTGTCATCATCATCCATCATCATCATCATTCCCACTATTATCGTCATTATTATGATATTGATGTGCTGGTAATGACTTATAATGGTGGTGGTGGGGGTGATGGTGGTGGTAGTGGAAGAAATGACATGCTCTACATTGTATAACGTCATTATCAGCGTGAGTAGTAGTAGTAGTAGTAGTATAGTAGTAGTAGTAGTAGTAACAGCAACAGTAGCAACGTTCTCATTGCGTTACTCCAGCTTAACACATCTCTCTCCTACTCTCTTTCAGTCTCTCGCACTCTCTCTTTCCTACTCCATTTCACTCTCTCTCACTCTCTCTCAGTATGTGTTTACATATATACACACACGCACACACACACACACACACACACACACACACACACACACACACATATATATATATATATATATGGTAGAAAGTAATAATAAACAGAAAACGTGGTATTCAAAACTTTATAAGACATACACGTGTTTCAGCAAAAGGCCGACATTATGCAATCATGCATTTCACTTTTCGTGTGTCACACTCTACAATGTCTCGATATATATTTACGTGCAGGTGTGTGTGTGTGTAGACACACACTCAGACAAACAAACATACGTAAACTTGCTGTCACAGTTTATAATTTTTCTAGTTTACTTCCATTTATTTTCAAATTTGGTGTATCGATGCAGTTTTTTTTATACTAATCATAGAAAGGAAATTCATTTTTGCCATTAATTAATAAATATAAGGTTAAAAGGTTTTTAAATTTTTTCATAATTTTAAAATTTCAAAAACTGTGACAGTAACGGAAAAATCCAAATACATGTATATAAATATATATATATTATATATATATGTTTCGTTTTGGGATTTGGTTTGCAAGACTCTTTATGCGAGTTCGTGTGTTGAAGCATATTCTATTGTGTCTAGGGAGAGTCCTTCTCTTTTAGTGGCTTATAATTAACACACTCACCGGTAAGTTTTCCACTCATTTCTTTTTTTTCTATAGAAAAAAAAAAAAAGAACTAAGTGGAAATTTTATCGCTGAGTGTGTTAATTATAAGGCACCAAAAAAGAATGACTCTCCTCAGATACAAGTGTATATATATATATGTGTGGGTGGTGGTGGTGGTGGGGTGGTGTATATATATATATATGTATATGTGTATATATATGTATATGTATATGTATATGCTCGGAATGGTCAGTGGCAAGAGAGGAAGAGGCCGACCAAGAACCCGCTGGCTTGACACCATCAAGAGTGATACAGGAATGGACATAGCCAATCTGAAAGAAGCGGCCCAGGATAGAACTGACTGGAGGACACTGATCCAACGAGTAACCGAGAGCTTCGACTTCGACTGAGCGGATAGATAGATAGATATGTATGTATTATATTACATATATATTGTCTATATAGAATATATATATATATTCTATATATATATATATATATATATTTGTAAAAAATGAAGTTTGAAAATGCTGCTAATTAGACAAAATTTTTTTTATATATACATTATTTATTTAACATGTTTCGGTTCTTGAAATAACGAACCTTATCAAAAAAAAATTATATATAAAAAAGATAGTTCATGCTATCAAATATAAAAAATTCATATATAATATTCAATAGAGTCAGACATAAAAAATTCATATATAGTAAAGCGAGTCCATGCTATATGTTTAAAGAGTATGATGTAGTAGTTCATAGTGGTGATATGCATTCAATATAAAAAATTCATGTTCTTGAAAAAGCGAGGAATTCATTTTAGATTTTACCTTGTGTTCCAATGGGAGTAACTGTAATGACTTTTGGTTGGTGTCTGTTCGTATAGTTTTTGCTATATAATCCAATATATAATCCGATTATTTCAGAGGCTTATGCTCAAAGGCAATTGTTTTATACTGTAGTCGTTGATACATCAACTTTGAGAGGAATAAAAGCAAAGAAGAGCGAAGAAACGCCATTATAAATTTTATCCGATGAGCTTTCTGCAAGCTTTCCACCATGATAACAATAATTCTTTATACTAAAAGTGCAAGGCCCGATATCTTGGGGGAATGGGTTAGTCGATTATATGGACTCTAGTACTACTTATTTGATCCACCCCGAAAGGTAACGACGAACTCGGCAAGATTTGAACTCAGAACGTAGCCGAACGAAATGCTGCTAAAAATCTTTGTCCGGCATTCTAACGTTTAATAAATAATACAAATGGTTTCACAGTTTGGCACAAGGCCAGCAATTTTGAGGGAGGGGTAAGTCGATTACATTGACACCAGTGAGTAACTGGTACTTATTTTATCGACCCCGAGAGGATGAAAGGCAAATTCGACCTCAGTGGTTTTTGAATTCAGAACGTAAAGGCGGACGAAATGCCGATAAGCATTTTGTCCGGCGTGCTAACAATTCTGCCAAACTCATCACCTTAATAATAATTATTATCATAATAGCAATAATAATAATACTTTCTTTTGTGATCAGGATTTGAACTCACACCGTAAGGAGATGGAAAAAATGCCACTCAGCGTTTTATCCGACGTGTTAATGATTCGGCCAAATTGCCACCATAGGAGTAATAATACTTTAACAAACATTGTAGGTGGTAGACCAAATTTAATATAACGCAAATCCAGTCTGAATTACAAATTAAATTACATTAAATTAAACCACCGAATATTATGAAATCTGAGCTTGATTTTCTTTAATCTTCTCTAATATGGTATCTTAATCATACTAAATCATGTCAGGTTGAAGAAGGCGGCGAGCTGGCAGAAACGTTAGCACGCCGGGCGAAATGCGTAGCCGTATTTCGTCTCCCGTTACATTCTGAGTTCAAATTCCGCCGAGTTCGACTTTGCTTTCCATCCTTTCGGGGTCGATAAATTAAGTACCCGTTACGCACTGGGGTCGATGTAATTGACTTAATCCGTTTGTCCGTCATTGTTTGTCCTCTCTGTGTTTAGCCCTTTGTGGGTAGTAAAGAAATAGGTATTTCGTCTGCCGCCATGTTCTGAATTCAAATTCCGCCGAGGTCGACTTTGCCTTTCATCCTTTCGGGATCGATAAATTAAGTACCAGTAGCGTACTAGGGTCGATCTAATCGACTGGCTCCCTCCCCCAAAATTTCGGACCTTCTGCCTAGCGTGGAAAAGGGTATTTCGTCTGTCTTTAACGTTCTGAGTTGAGCACTGGGATCGATGAAATCGACTTGCTACCCCACCACCATCACACACACCACCACCCTTACCACCCCGCAACTGCTGGCCTCGTGCCAAAATCTGAAACCATTATTATTATTATTATTATTATTATTATTATTATTGTTATTATTGTTATCATTATTATTAATATTATTATTATTATTATTTTTATCATTATTATTATTATTTTTATCATTATTATTGTTATTATTATTATTGTTATTATTATTATTATTATTATTATTATTATTTTTATTATAACTAAATTTGAATTTCACTGGACAACCAAGATTCTTTCAACACACACTTTCTCGCTCTGTCTCTCTCTCTCTTTCTATCTCTCCTTTTCACACACACTCTCCCCCCTCTCTCTCTCTCTTTCACTCACTATCTCCCCCTCTCTCCTACCCTCTCTCTTTCTCACACTTGAAAATCAATGAAAAAAATATTTTGTTTTTCTCTTCTATTAATTTAAAATCATCGACTTAATATTTAATCATGAAATATTCTAATTAATGTTTAAAAACCATTTTAACTTCTAATTATCTTTTGATTTCCACGAGAAAAATCTAACTTTTAATCATCATCTTAAAAATAATTTAATAATTTTTATAGAGAAAAGTGTAATTATTGCCACAATTATATTTTTGTTACATACGCACGCGCATCCAGAAGCAATATGGCGTTCACAACTACCATGCATGGGAATTTTCATTAACTTTTTGCAGATTATAAACAATTCTGGATTCGATAGCGACAGTTCCTGTGAAGCCACATCTCTTTCGTACACGCCCACACATGTGGCTTCAGCTCGCAGTCAATGGCGCCGACGTGAATGCTTTTAGTCAGGTTACTTGGCTTAACCTCGATATGCTAAAATATAGACATTGAATTTAATGGTGAATCAACGAACGCAACCCCACATAAAGGAGGATAGAGAGGATTTTCATTTCAGTGTAAGTTACCGCATTTATTTGTTCGTGTATTACTCGTACACGTGGGACTTAATGTAAAACACCAGGATAAAAATGGCTGTGGGAGTAGAATTAAAAATAGAGAGCTTAAAATATATTATTGATTTTTAGACAGAAAAATAGTGAGGATTACAATATATATTTCTTTATTGCCCACAAGGGGCTAAACATAGAGGGGACAAACAAGGTCAGACAAACGGATTAAGTCGATTATATTGACCCCAGTGCGTAACTGGTACTTATTTAATCGACCCCGAAAAGATGAAAGCAAAGTCGACCTCGGCGGAATTTGAAATCAGAACGTAACGAGAGACGAAATACCTATTTCTTTACTACCCACAAGGGACTAAACACAGAGAGGACAAACAAGGACAGACAAACGGATTAAGTCGATTATATCGACCCCAGTGCGAAACTGGTACTTAATTTATCGACCCCGAAAGGATGAAAGGCAAAGTCAACCTCGGCTGAATTTGAACTCAGAACGTAACGACAGACGAAATACCGCTAAGCATTTCGCCCGGCACGCTAACGTTTCTGCCAGCTCGCCGCCTTTTGAGGATTATATATAGTCGAGATGGAATGGTTCTTAAGTAAATATAGGCGTGGCTGTGTGGTAAGAAGTTTGTTTTCCACCACGTGGTTCCAGGTTCATTCCCACTGTGTGACACCTTAGGCAAGTGTCTTCTATTATACCCTTGAGTTGACCAAACCTTTGTAAATGGATTTGGGAGACGCAAACTGAAAGAAGCCCGTCGTGTATACACACACACACATATATATATATATACATATATATATATACATATATATATATATCATATATTAATAAATAAAATAAAACATATGCATATATATAAACATATATGTACGTACCTACCTCTACATGTACATATACACACATATATGAGTACAGGACAATTAACACAAAGAACAAACCCCTTCTTCAGTCGCTAAAGGTTTCATCCACTCTACGTTTCGAAGGATAAAAGCGAGACGTATCTTCGACAAGAAAACTTTCCTTCCTGCGAAAAGCAAATCAATTAAAATTCTGAGATCTTTTCGCAGAGGGGTAAAAATGGTAACAACAGGACAGTAGCGACAGTACAAATTGTAAACAGTAAAAGACAGGACAAGGAAAAACAAGATAAGAAGGGCTGTTAACGCCGAACGAAAAAAAGTATTGCAAACGCAGAATTTTTTATGGACGACGAGCGGAGCAAAAGGAATGTCCTCCATTACCTTGAGAGAGCCAGGCGAGAGAGGCAGCAACGGAAGTGACGTCGCGGGTGAACGACGGGAAGGCGGAAGTCACGTCGCGGGTGAACGACGGGAAGGCGGAAGTCACGTCGCGGGTGAACGACGGGAAGGCGGAAGTCACGTCGCGGGTGAACGACGGGAAGGTGGGAGGAGGGCAAGAGAAAGGGAGAGAAGAAGGGGAATGGCTGCGAGGAAACCAAGAAGAATGGAGAGGGGAAGAGAGAGAGTGAAGAATGAGAGAGAGGAAGAGACAAGTTAAGTAGAGGAAAAGGAAAGCAAAGCATGAAGGCTGAGAAAGGGATGGGACAGAAAGGTTAAGAGTGCGCGTCAAAGTTAATATCAAGAACATATATATATGTGGGGGGGAGTGTGTGCGTACGGGGAAAAGTCAAAAATTATTCGCACTTTCACCATAACATATCTTTATTATTGTCAGATTGCCTTCTGCGGATGTGTTCTTATAGATGATACTATTGTGGTCACGTGATCAAAGTTTGAGCCGGATCGCGCCATTTTTCTTTATGGTTTTACATGGCCGCTTCACTAGCAATGCGCACCAAAGAACAAAGAAAAAAGCAGTGATGGTAATGGTAGTAGTAGTAGTAGTAGTAGTAATAGTAGTAGTAGTAGTAGTAGTAGTAGTAGTAGTAGTAGTAGTAGTAATGATGGTGTTGGTAGCGGCGGCGGCGGCGGTGGTGGTTTCGGCACAAGGCTAGCAATTTCGGGGAAGGAGTGAGTCGATTACATCGACTCCAGTGTTCAACTGGTACTTATTTTATCGACCCCCGAAAGAGATGGAACGTAAAGAAGACCTCAGCGGAATTTGAACTCACAGCGTAAAGACTGAGTAAATGCCGCTAAGCATTTTGTCTGGACGGGGAGTAACGATTCCACAACGATTCCTGACGATCAATATTCATATTCTTGACCAACAGTCACGTCCTGGAAACGGGACCAATAAGGGGGCGTGCCACTTTATGGTTTTACAAGACAAATAAATAAAAGCAATGTGTATTGCTTGAGCGTGTGTACGTGACTGTATGCATGTGTGTATGTATGTGTGTGCGCGCGTGTGTGTATGTGTGCGTTTGGATCTTGTCTAGACGTTTGTGTTCTTAAATAATAACATACTTTAGGACGGTGAAGTGAGAAAGTATATATATATAATGTGTGTGTGTGTGTGTATGTGTGTGTGTGTGTGTGTGTGTGTGTGTGTGTGCGTGTGTGTGTGTGCGTGTGTGTGGTTGATAAACGGAGATTTCGAGAACTGAAATGAGTTTTTATTCTGTAGGTTCTTCACTTGGCCGTTATACGTCAACCGATCGGAAAGTAATTGAATTCTTTTACAGTAAAATCGACAAACGTGATCACATCTATAAGTCTTCCAATGCACTTTGAACATTACATTGTACTGGACACTTTTAGACAGGCAAATCATGTGTGTGTGTATGTGTGTGTGTGTGTGTGTGTGTTGTGTGCGCGCGCGCACACAGATGTGGAAGCAAGTACAGATTCGTTTACCGAGAGATGCACTAATTCATTTGCACGCACACACTCACTCACACACACACAAACACATTCACAAACACACAAACACAAACAGACACATATTCACACCTACTCACACACGCATAATCACACAATATATGTATATATATATATATTTACTTATTTATTTATTTCCTTCTCTCTCCATCCTCTCTCTTCACATCTCTCTCTCTCTCTCTCTATATCTATAATATTAATATATTATATATATATATATATATATATTATATATAATATATATTATGTATATATATATGTATATACATATATATATATATATATATATATATATATAATATATATATATACATATATACATATATATTACGTATACATACATACACACACACACACTCATATATATATATATATATATTATTATATATATATATATATATATATATATATATATATATATATATATAATATATAATATATATAATCATACACTTATAACTAAAAGGTTGATTATATTCAAAAATTTTCTTTCTTCCAACGTAATTATTTTTACAAATTCTATTAAGTTTTCCTTCCTTCCTTTCTTTAATGTTACGAAGTTAGAGATTTGTAATTGTCTTTAAGTTCATAGTACCATTGATATTTCGTAACCTGAATAAGATAATAATCTTAAAAGATTTGAATTATGATACAAGAATTCATATTAGCGTTGGAAATTAATGGAAAACAAAGCGGGTGATTAGCTCATTGAATTTATATATTGAATTTTATTGTGTTTCAGGATATAAAAAAAAATTGGAACGCTAATGTCAAAGGTTAGGTGTTATCTAAGTGTATTAACCGTGTATTGAGTTTTGTCTTTTAATTTTGATATTAATATCGATTCCAAATACTTTCGGATACCGTCTCACGGGTGGGGCGTACTGGAAACATCTCAGCAGCATCAGCAGCAACACCAACAGGAGCAGCAGTGGCACTAGTGGTGTTGGTGGTGGCGGTGGTGGTGGTAGCTATGTAGTGGTGGTGGTGATGGTGGCGGCGGTGGTGGCTGCACCAACAATAGTTACTAGCAACAACAGTAGTAGTAGTAGTAGTAGTAGTAGTAGTAGTAGTAGTAGTAGTAGTAGTAGTAATTGTATCAGTAGTATTAACAGTGGCAATAATAATGTACCATCGATGAAGCATTTCTCATCGCGGGGCCCGTCACCCTTTGGGATTTCACAAATATACTTGGTACCGGTGAGCTGAAGCTAGAACTTTGCAAAGGCAGTAACATAATATATCTTATTATTATGCGGTGGTATATAATTACATCAGGAGATGAAACTGAGGAAACTAATTGGCTGTAATTTAATTAATAAGATTGCTTATTAAGGGTGACAGACCTTTCAAAACCTTGGGGTCGGCAGAGGAATTCATTTAAATAAAGAAGCCTTTTGGTAGTGGGAAGTTTGCGAAATATTGTGGACATGAATACTCGGCTTGACAGAAATAGCAGTAAATTTGCCTCAGATCACACTCCCATGTCTAGGAACTCCGTCGGTCACGACGACAAGGGTTCCGGTAGATCCTATCAACGGACCGTGGTCATGAAATTAATGTGCCGGTGGCTGAGTACTCCACAGACACGTGTACTTTTAAAGTAGTTCTCAGGAAGGTTCAGCGAGACAAAGAATGTGACAAGGCTGGTCCTTTGAAATGTTGGTCCGACTCATTTTTGCCAGCTGAGTGGACTGGAATCAGGTGAAGAAAATCGTCTAAGCTCAAAGCCATAACTCGCCACCGAGAATTGAACTCATGAGAAGTTTCTGCTGTTTCTTGAAGTGATACAACTTCTGAAAAGGGATCGAAACCGAGAGCCTTTAGAACATCCTCCAAGTAACGATCGCTGACCTTATTAAAAGCTTTCGATTGATTGAAGTTGATTCGTACCCCGCCAAAGCCAAGTGCATTCCTTATCTTTTCTCTGGTGTATAACATGAGGTGGATCTTATCCAAGATGAACCTGATCGTATTTATACATGCCTGCACTTTACCGACCTCACCTTCGACAAAAAGCATCAACCTCTTTGCTAACCTTGAACAAAACACTAAATCCACTAAAGCTACGAATTGCAAATAATTAACGACATATCCTAAGTTTTTGTCATTCCTCTGTTGTGATACCACGCCCCGAATCCCAGAACTAGGAATTGCCCCGTTCTGCTAAGCAATAAGTGAAGAAATCATAGAAGCATTAAACTCATAAGTTTTGCCATCTAAATCAAGCAACCCAGGTATCGTATATCTATTTATTGTCATCCTCATTTCAGTTGATGTTATCAGCTTTTCGCTGCACTCGATATCTTTTGCCAAGATTTGCGGCTTGCCATCGAGTGAGAGTCTAAAGTTTATTACCGTCGCCTTCTCAGCACTAACTCAGAACAGTAAATGCTGCCAGAAAGCAAATACATCTGCTTGGGATCGATTATCATACACCCGTCCAGATTCGACAAAAACAGGATCGTAGTTTGTTTCTTTTAGTACCACGTCGCATCGCTACGAACAGACTCAATGGCACAGTATTCTTCGAGTCCATTCCTTAACTCTGACAACGCAAACTTTGTCTTCCCCATTGAACAAATGACTTAGCCCTTTAGCATTTAAACCAGCCACATCCGGTCCAAATATTTTATCTGCTTTGTGCTCAAACTGGTCAGATCCAGCCTCTCACTCCTACACTATAATCACGTTCTGAAAAACATTATCGAAATCTCAAAACTACAAAACAACGCACGAATAAATCAAAATAACGTGAATAAATAAGCATTACATTTGACAGACTAATCTAAATGCTAAAGGATTGGAGGTATTCTCGGCGCTGGAACATCAGTTGCCCTGCCTTTCCAAATCGCCTCTTCTAATCTATTTCCTCTGTTGTTACTTCTTTGATAAAACTCACACGTTCTACTCCCATCACCCTCTTCTGAGTTATTGCCGCCAACCGTGATAATTGAATCTGTCACATGATACTTAACTAAAACGTTAAACCTGCTCTTGTAGCTTCTGTGCCCCGGTGAAGATGCATTCCGCTTATTTAGCTTCCGGTGGTTAGGTTCGTTTTGTTTGACTTCCGTTTGGGTCGACCATAAAGGTCAGAAATTTTTTTATCTGTGTTGTCACAACCAGTTGATGTCGGGGGACATCATGTCTGCAGACCGCTAAAACAATTGCAAGTCAATAGACGAAAAGACTAGAACGGGGGGGAGGAAGTTCGAGAGAGACGATGTTAATAATAATAATAATAATAATAATAATAATAATAATATAATAATAATGATGATGATGATGATGATGATTATGATGATAATGATAATGGTTTTAAGTTTGGCCACATGGACAGCAATTTTGGGGGAGGGGAGGGGTCGATTACATCGACTTAAGTGTTCAACTGGTACTTATTTTATCGACCCCGGCAAAATACAACCATTTGCTATTCATGGATGACTTCAAACTTCATGGTAAAGATGAAGCCCAAGTCAGTTCCCTCGTTAATACGGTGTATACTTTCAGTGCTGATATCAGAATAGAGTTCGAACTGAGAAAGTGTGGTGTGTTAGTATTGAAGAGAAGCAAAATCAAATGTATGGACGGACTAACGATACCGTCAGGAAAGGTTATGAAGCAGAGAGAAAAGACGGGCTATAAGTACTTGAGGATTTTGGAAATGGATAAATTGATGGAGAAAGAAATGACAGAAAAATTTAAGGTGGAGTGCTTACGCAAACTGAAACTGATACTTAAGTCGAAATTAAACGGATGGAATAAGATCGAAGCTATCAACACCTGGGCGGTTTCACTCCTTAGATATGGAGCAGGGGTATTTGCATGGACAGCAGGTGAACTAAACAGCTTAGACAGAAAGACAAGGAAGTTGCTAACTAGATATGGGTCACCCCACCCCCAAAAAATGACATAGATAGACTTATGTACCAAGAAAAAGAGGGAGAAGAGGACTTATTGGATGCGAACACAGCATTAGAGCAGAAGAAAACAACATAGCAAGGTATGTAAAAAAATGCCACAGAACCGCTACTATTAGAAATAGGAAGGTCAGGCTTGCGTAGGATGAAAGATTGCAAAGACAAAACACTATACAAGAAATTGAAAACGAATGAAACTGAAAAGAGGTGGGTAAAGAAAATAATGCATGGTCAATTTCATAGGGATGTTGAAGGTAAGACAGAGAAAAAAGATGGCTGTGGATGATTAAAAGTGAATTAAAACCGGAAACGGAAGCCCTAATCTGTGCTGCCCAAGAGCAAGCACTAAGAACAAAGTACATAAAATACAGAATAGACAACGCATCAGAAAGTGATAAGTGCAGATTCTGTGGATAAAACAGTGAAAACATATGGTATGTTACCAGCCAATGTACGCCACTAGCCCAGAAAGAATTTAAGAGACGCCTCGACAATATAGCCAGATTTGTCCATTGGACACTTTGCAACAAGTATGGACTTGACAGAGCAAAAAATTGGAACGACCACAAATATGAAGGCATCGTCGAAAACAAAATGGAAAGATCTTATGGGACTTTAAGATTCAGAGCGACCATGAGGTTGAGAATAGGAAGCCAGACATAGTCTTAATTGAGAAAGAAAACAAACTATGCTGGATCATAAATATAGCATGCTCAGCTGACAACAAGGTATGCGATAAGGAAGAAACAAAAGTCGAGAATTATGACAGGTTAGCTTGGGAAGTTAAGCAGTTATGGCCGATGAAAAAGGTAGCAGTAGTACCAATAATTGTCGGCCCTGGGAACAGTGAGCAAAAATCTCGAGAAGTATGTGGAAGAAATAGGGGCAGCAATAAAGGTGGAGCACTTGCAGAAAACAGCACTGCTTGGAACCGCTCGAATACACCGAAAGGTGCACGAAAAATAAGAGGTGTTACCTTAGTTCACTGATAGTGGACAGCTGACCAGCGTTAGAAGCTGTGCAAAGGCAATAATGATAATGATGATGATGATGATGATGATAATAATAATAATAATAATAATAATAATAATAATAATAATAATAATAATAATAGACTTAAAGGGAATTTAGATGTCACATCAAAGAGCATTTTAAATAACCCTGTAGAAAATTTCTAAGTTTGCAGTTGAATGATTTTTGATTCAGGGTTTCCTAAACAAGAAAGGAAGTATAACAACTAAATAATTACTATTTCTAACCAAGCTGGATCTTTAACCCTTTAGTGTTCAGATTATTCATTCAATCAAGCATAATGCCTATTGATTCCCATTGATTTGAATTAATCATGCATTATCTCATATCTTCAAGAGCTTGATGGTGTAATTACTTAATGTAGAATAACATTGTAGGGTAGGTGTGAGAGCCTGGATCTAGTCAGTTTGAACATAAAACAGATTAACTATTTTGGTTAATGTTCTCTCAGCTAGTTGTAAATCCCAAATTATTCTAAAGTGAGAACTTTATATGTGCGTGTACCATCATCATCATCGTCAAATGATCATACACTCATAATATATACATCTTAGTTCAAGACGATTTGTGTTTTACAACCAGCAAAGTGAGCATAAAGAATTCAGCTTAATTGAAATAGTGGTTACTTGTCATATTTTCATTTCCTCAGTCAAAAGTGATTTAAATGGAAACTAGATACTGCTTTATGATGGAACGCATAAATTCCCTTTGTGTTTTTATAGATACCTATTTCCAATATAAATCAGAATTCTTATTCCCAGCCCCTGGGAAGATCCCCAACTTCTGGTTGAAATATCTAACAGGAATGCACAAAAAGCTGGCTGAAAACTTTAACAACGTACTAGCAGAGCCAGAGACAATGCCTGAATTGCTCACGAAGGGGAAAACCATCTTAATTCCCAAATCAAATGAAACAACAAAACCAGAAAACTACAGACCAATAACCTGCCTCCCTACTATGTTCAAGGCATTTACTGCAGTGATATCGCAAAGGCTGAACAAGCACCTGGACGAAAACAAACTGTTCCCAGAAGAGCAGAAAGGATGCCGCAAGGGCTCATATGGCTGTAAAGATCAACTAATGATTAATAAAGCCGTAACTGAAGACAGCCACAGAAAGAAGAGAAAGCCTCAGTATGGCCTGGATTGACTACAAAAGGCGTTTGATAGCATCCCCCACACATGGATCCTCGAAACACTAGCCATTAACAAAGTAGCACCAACAATCATAAAATTCATAGAGCACTCTACGAATAAATGGCAAACAGTCCTACACCTCCAAACAAAAGAGGGACTCATGAAAACCAAAGACATCCCCATTAGAGAGGAATATTCCAGGGAGACACGCTCTCTCCACTCCTTTTCTGCTTGGCACTGTCACCTCTATCTGATATGCTAAATAGAACTGGATGCGGATATATAAATGTTACGGCAAAACGATCAGCCACCTTTTATATATGGATGACCTAAAACTATACGCTGCAAATGACAAACAGCTGGAAACACTATTAAAGACAGTTCATGGATTTACCAAAGAAATAGATATGAAATTTGGATTAGAAAAATGCGCCAAAGTAACCATGAAAAGAGGAAAACTAGTTAAGAGTAACAACATCACACTAGATAAAACCAATGAAATAAAAGAATTAGACCAAAGCCAAACTTACAAATACTTAGGAATCCATGAACTAGATAAGACACAACACACACAAATGAAAGAGAAAATAAAAAAGAATATTATAGACGAGTTAGATCAATACTAAAAACAGAGCTCAATGCTAAAAACAAGATAATAGGTATCAACACTTTAGCTGTCCCAGTTATAAGTTACAGCTACAATATCCTTAACTGGACACGAAATGAACTGTCCAAAATAGATAGGAAAACAAGAAAAATACTGACAGGATCTAGGATGCATCACCCAAAATCTGACATAGAAAGACTATATATACAACGTATAGAAGGTGGTCGAGGCCTTATACAGCTGGAAAACTACTATAAAATAACCACCATAGGACTGCAAAAATACCTACTTCAGAAGGAAGGAAAAAAACTGATCCAGATAGCAGCAAAACACGAGCAAAACAAAAAACTGTTCTCAGTATTTAAGGAAGCTGACAAATACAAACAAGAAATCATACCACCTAATAAACACAAAGAAGAAGAAGAAGATGATGAAGAAAAACAACAAAAGCTATAAAACAAATGAAATCCAAACTAAAAATAGAACAGCAACGAGCCATGATAAAACGATGGCAAGAAAAAACCCCTTCATGGTAAATACTGCACTAAACTAAACGCAAAAGAAATAGACAAAGAAAAATCCCAGCAATGGTTGAGAAGCTCAGGACTCAAAGCAGAAACAGAGGGATTTTTAATTGCAGCACAAGACCTCCCCACCAGAAACTACCAAAAACATGTAATGAAAAGAAATATTACAAGTAACTGCAGAATATGTGGAGATGGACAAGAAACAATAAATCATATTATCTCTAGCTGCCCAGTCCTGGCTAAGAAGGAATATATTCACAGACATGACAGAGTTGGAACCTACATACATTGGAAGCTATGCCAACATTATGGAATAACAACAGAAAAAAGATGGTATAGGCACACACCAGAAAAGGTCACAGAAAACGAGAAAGCAACCATACTCTGGGATATGCCGATACACACAGATAGAGAAATTAAGACCAACAGACCAGATATAGTTGTCAGAGATCATGAAGAAAAAAAATGCTTTCTAATTGATGTATCAATACCGGCAGATGACAACGTGTCTCTAAAAGAAATGGAGAAACTCTCAAAATACAAAGACCTGGAAATAGAGGTAACTAGAATGTGGAACCTGAAAACAGAAACAATTCCTATCATAGTAGGTGCATTAGACATGATAAAAAAATATTCAGACAAATACATAACAAAAACACCAGGACTTACAAACACATATAACATACAGGAAATTGCACTACTAGGCACTGCACACATCCTACGCAGAACACTTCCATACAATAACCATCAGAGCATCACAACAAATCACAGCACATACCAAGGCACACAGAGCTGCGCTCGGTAGTGAAGTGAAAGCACGCTATAAAAATAAAACTACTGGATAATAATAATAGCAAACCCGCTACGCATGCAAGAGTCGAGGAGCCACAACAAAAACTGTGATAAAGGGAAAAATACTACTACTACTACTACTACTACTACTACTACTACTACTACTACTAATACTAATAATAATAATAATAATAATATAATAATAATAATAATTAGAAGAAGAAGAACAAGAAGAACAAGAAGAACATGAACAAGAACAACAAGAAGAAGAAGAAGAAGAAGAAGAAGAAATAGGCATAGTGGCTGAAGTAAAGAAAGAGAGCTGAATGGATCAAGTATGACGAGAGGTGGAGAGGTGGAAACACAAGTGGATCTCGGGTACTTGAGTTGTGAAGGTACGTGACTACTAGCTTAAGAGAGATCATTATTGTAGCGATAGAAAAGACAGAACGAGAAAGGAGAGAGAGGAGAGAGACAGACAAAGAGGCAGAAACCAAAAGAGACACAGAAACAGGCGGGCAGAGAGTGACAGAAAGAGAGATGCAGAGAGATAGACAAAAGACAGAGAGAAACAGAGAGAGAGAGAGAGAGAGAGAGAGAGGGGAGGAGGAGTGGAATATAACAGATTCTTCTTTATTTCCGTTATTTTCCTTTCCACGTCTTTGCACAGCCTCCATTTTCTTCCCCGAATATCTAACTAATCTCATGTACACATCTCAGCAATCTGTTTTACAAATCCAGATGTTTTTTTATTTAAATTTTTATGACCAATGTCTGTTCAATTATCCCGTATCGTATTTATCTACGTGTATGTTCATATATTAGATATTTCGACGAATTATTATTATCATTATTATTACTATTATTATTGCTATTACTACTACTACTACTACTACTACTACTACTACTACTACTACTACTACTACTACTTTTATTATTACTGTTATTTTACAAAAATCCCTCTGGTTATTGAAGATCCCCTTCTCCCCACTTCTGGCCCCTCTGTTACGTCTCACTAATACATCTTCTTCGTTATCTTCATACTCCCACCACCACCATCACTTCTCTCCCTCCATAAACGTCACCACCATCAACGCCACCATTATCTACGCCTTTATTTGTTTTAAATGTTCAAATTCCTTCATTTTATTCCGTCCGTTGATCCTTTCTTTAAATAAATTGTTTATTTTTTCCTGTTTCGCATTTTCCTTCAATTATTAATATTTTAAAATATTTTCTCTTAATGTGCTTTCTCTCTCTCTCTCTCTTTCTCTCTCTCTCTTTCTTCTCTCTCTTTCTCTCCCTCTCTCTCTCCCTCTCTCTCTCTCTCTTTCTCTCGCTGCTTCCTTTTTTCCTTTATCTCTTCATCTCTCTTTTTCTCCTTCGCTCTTGCATTTTCGTCTTTTCAACTTGACGTTCACATTTTCACTAAACACTCTCTCTCCCCCTCCTTCACTTTTTCTCTCTATCTTTCTCTCTGCTTACCTATTACTTTTTCTCTGTCTCTCCACGCACCTCTCTTCATCTTTTTCTCTTTTATCTTTCCCCTGTGTGTGTGTGTGTGTGTGTTGTGTGTGTGTGTTTCGTAGCTTCGTTTTTTTATCTCTTCCTATCTAGCTTTCTCTCAGTGGCATTTTTCTCTTTTTAACTAACTTTCGAAATTTCTCTTTCTCTCTCTCTCTCACTCGTTTTCTCTCTCTTACTCCCTCACCTTTACTCTGTATCTCCACTCATTTCTCTGTCGAGCTCTGTCTCTCTATTTGACTGACTCTCTCTCTCTGCCTCTGTCTGCCTTTCTTTTCCCTCTTTCCCTCTCCCACTCCCTCTCTCCGTCTCTGTCATTCTCCTTCTCTGTCTGTCTGTCTCTCTATTTGAATGCCTCTCTCTCTGCTTCTCTCTGCCTTTCTTTTTCTCTCTCTCACTATCAGTCACTTTCTCTGTCTTCTCTCTCTCTCTCTCTGTCTCCCTGTCAAGCTCCCTACATCTCTGTCAGTCTCTCTGCCGCTCTGTCAATCTCTCTCTCTCTATCAGTCTCTCTCTCTCTATCAGTCTCTCTCTCTCTATCAGTCTCTCTCTCTCTATCAGTCTCTCTCTCTCTATCAGTCTCTCTCTCTCTCTCTTCACCTCTTTCTCCTTCGACTACCACCTCTTACTACTTCCCCTTTCAAATTCCTACACAGCGACGTAACTTCTACTTCCGCTCTTCCTTCTCGTCAAATGTTAACTCTTACTTCTTGCTCACATTTCGTTAAGTTAGCATTAATAAGTCAACGTTTAACATTCTCCCGCGCCATCACCACCGCCACCTTCGCACTTCCTGCAAACCCCTCTTTATTATCTCCTCTGCTATCGGTTTACCCCCTTCACAACATCCTTAACATCTACTTAAATCTTGCCTATCCTATCTATTTGCATCTGTTTAATTTCATCTGCCCTTCCTCTTCCCCTCACTTCTTCCCTTTATCTCTCATCGCATCTTTTCCTCTCACTTTCTTCTCTTTGCCCCTCTAATGCTTTCTTTCCCACCCACTCCTCTCTCTCTCCCTCTCTCTCTCTCTCTTATTTCTTCTCACTATCTTTCCCCCGCCTCTCTTTCTCTCTTTACATTGTTTTAACTCTGGGTAACGTCTTCTTACATTCCGCGTTAATTTCCTCGTATAATACAATCACGTGGTCGTATGTTCAAAAACTTGCACGCATGCACACACACCACACACACACACACACACACACGCACACACACACACACACCCACATACACAAATATGAATGTGTGTACGAATTTATGTATGCATATCTTTTGATACGAACGTGCATGTATACATACCACACACACACACACACATATATGTATATGCACAAACATATATACATATATATATTATATATCTGCATATATATACATTTGCATATGTACACACACATACACACACACACACACACGCACACACACATATATATATATTTGCATATGTACACACTCACATATACACATGTATACATAAATATAAGTATGTATGCATGTATGTATATGCATATATGGTTGTCTCTTGTGTGCGCGTGCGCGTGTGTATACATATACATATACGTACTTGTGTATGTGTGTGTATGTATGTATATATATATATAAATATATATGTATATATATATATATAAATATATATTGTATATATATATATATATATATATATATATATGCACACATCCAACTTACTATATGTATGTGAACACACTCACACACACGCACACACACACACACACAGACACACACGTACACACATATTCAAACAATACGGCAAAGCACCATTTCCATTGCTCTTGTATTCTTTCTTACCTTAAAAGCCTATTGACAAGAAGAGAACATAAAGAACGTAATTCTTTACCATGTCCACTTGCAGAGAGTTCTTCACGTAACTCTATCTTATTGTAGCAGAAACTCGAGACACAAACTTACCATTCTCACTGAATCTCAAGAAAACAAACAAACAAAAACAAATACAACGCAGAAAATATAAGAAAAACACTTCATTATTATCAGGTTATTTATCATGCAACTTGGTCAGTCGACATTGTTATTGTTGCTGTTGTTGTTGTTGTTGTCGTCGTTGTGGTTGCTGTTGTTGTTGCTATTTGGATAGGTGGATGATGAACTTATCTCTAGATACGTCAACGAACGAAAAACCCGAAGCATGCAGAAACGTTAGCGCAAGCACGCACGGAAACTTTCGTGCGTATGTGTATAAGATATTGGTTATGTGTGTGTGCGTGTGTGTGTGTGTGTGTGTGTGTTTGTATACGTATGTATGGGAATGTGCGTGATGTGTGTGATGTGATGTGATTATGTGTGTGGAATGTAAGTGTATACCTGTACGCGTTCATCTATAAAAATACTTTTGTATCTATGTGGATAGCCTGGAGTATCTTTTTAATAACTAGACTTTCATCTGTCTATTTATCTCTCTATTTGACTATCTTCTATTTATCTCTCTGTTTATTTATCTACCTGTTGGTCTTTCTTTCTTTCTCCCTGCCACTATACGCCGGCACGTATATACATACATACATACACACGCATATAACTGTAGATATGCAGGTACATATACATACACATTTATGTATTTTTTTCTTTATTTTCATCTTCACGGTTCTTTTCTTTATGAATTACATACATACAGCATGCACTCTGACAGCCATAAAATATATATATGTGTGCGTATGTGTGTGTGTGTGTATGTGTGTGTGGTGTGTGTGTGTGTGTGTGTGTGTGTGTGTGTATGTGTGTAGATAGACACACATATGTTTGTTCAGTTATGTATATATTCATATACTCATATCACTGCCCAGGCTATCAGATATTATAGATCGCTGTTCAGAATGCACTTTTTCACATTGCTTTAGCCTTCACATATATTTGCACACACACACACACACACCACACACACACACACACACACAAACACACACACATACACATATACATATATAATTTATTGTTACATTAAGGTAAGATCAACAAAGTTATTCCATCCTGTGAGAGATGAATATCACTTAATTTACACAGTATTAAAATAAAAGCCGCTAATAGTTTCTTGTCATTAAGACACGTGGCTAGGCAAGTTGTTATAACATGCCTTGTGTCTCCAAGCAATCCTCGGGCTCTGAGCACAAGGTTTGTTCTATTTTGAAAATCAGGACGTTGATGCATGAGAAACCACGAGAAAAAAAAACGAGAAGACTGATGCAAAAAGTGGAATGAGAAGAGAAAGGGTGAATAAAAACGGAAAAAGAAAGAAAGGAAAAGAAAATGAGAGTTACGTCCCCTTTGACCATGGAAATCGTAATTAAACTACATTTTGCAGAATGATTCAACGGAGAGGGATCCAAAGTCTGCGAGACAGCTGCTCAACCTGGAAAGGGTGGTATCCTCAAGTTCACCAAAAGAAGTTTGTCCATATGCTTGCATTTACAATCTGGAATTAATTAGCATAATTGCATATGGTGTGAAGTTGGTTTTCAACTCTCATCCCGTGGCTAGCAAATTTAGTGACTTTACTTTTAACGACGAGCCGGAAAGAAGATGTGGTTTGCATAACGTCTCTTAAAATTGCCTTCACATAAGCCGATGTATTTTTTCTTTACACTTACATAGTCTCGAAGCGTTGTTGTTTCTTCTGCCTCAGAGACAACAAAGTGTGTAATACATGCCTGGTCAAGTGGGAAAGCTTCAGAGTCTCATTAGATCGGATTTTCAGTTGAATGGTTGTAATGTATCTTATCTTCAAAGCTGTTGTTTGCTTGGGTATTGTTGTAGCAGGGGGCTACCTCATCAAACATTTCTTTTGAAGAGGAAAAATTAGATATACTTTAACTGATGTTAGCTATCAGGTTTTTAAATACTATAGTGGGTGGGGCGACATGAGTATTTGAGTACGTAAGAGAGTTTCACCTTTGGATTATGGTAGGGTTTATATGAGCGGGGGGGGGGTTAGGTCTGGGGAAGACTCTATTATTTGATAATAAAATTGTTTCATTTTGACTGCTTTCACACTTCCAAAATTCCCTTCTAGTCAAATTTCATTACAAGTATAAAATGAAAGCGTATGAGAGAACACGCAGATCTCATAAAATGGCGATGTTGCTGAGAGAAAAATTCTGCACTTGTGTCAAATGTCGCATAGCAACCTGATGCTGCGATTTTGGGATATAACAATGTTTAAGAGAGATCTGTGACGTATATATATGTGTGTGTGTGTGTGTGTGTGAGAGAGAGAGAGAGAGAGAGTGTGTGTGAGTGTGTATATACATATATTAATTTTATAATGTGAAATTGTGAATGTGTTCATTAAATCGTACGATATTGCGCATTTGTCGAATCACGTGTGCTATCTTTTAAGATTGTCTTCCGGGATCAACTAAATTTCCGTTCGATACACATACACACACATATATTTATACATATATGTATAAATATACGTATATGTATGTATGTATGTTATGTATATATATACATATAGATACAGGTGCATGGTGTAAACAAATAGATATATATATATTCATATATATATATGCATATATATATATATATATACACATACATATATATATATACATACATAGATATATATATGTATGTATGTATGTTATGTATATATACATATAGATACATGTACGTGGTGTAAATAGAATTATATATATTAATTATATATATACACACACACACACACATATATTCATACATATATATGTATGTATGTATGTATGTATACGTGTGTGTGTGCATCATCATCATCATCATCATCATCTCCATCATCATCTCCATCACCATCATCATCATCCTCATCATCGTCAACATCATGGTTTGTACCTTTAGGTAGTCTCTGCTGTCATGTGAATGTAAAACTTTTGGACTTCTATTCTTGGTGACCTAAACCCCCTGGAAAATGTGATTTCATTTTAATGTTGGTCTTAAATAGAGGTGGGATAAATAGAACAGATATCCCAGTGCATTTCACCCAGCGCTATAATCATGTGATCACGTGATCGACTAGACTGTCGGGTGGTGTTATATATCACTGACCACAATGTGCTTTGCATTGGTCTTAGCTTACGAATGATGCCACCCCGCTGGCTAGGCGCCCCGGCCAACATTCCTACCCTGATTGGAAGGACAGACCATCGCAGGGCTACCCATTTACAGCCGAGTGGCCTGCAACAACATAAAAATGAAGTATCTTGTTCAAGAACAATACGTGCAGCCGGTCTGGGAATCGAAACCACAATGTCACGATCGTGAGTACAAGGATTAAGGAGAGGAACACGCCTGACCACTAGGCCACGCGGCTTCACGCCGCTGTAATAATTCCAACAAAATACATCTCTGGATTGGTACTCGTCGATCGATCACCGAAAATGGATGCCTTTAGGATCACCTAACGTTTAAACGGTGGTTTTTTTTTTTTTTATAAAACTGATACTTTTTTCATTTTTATCTATTTTCCAAGGATTAAGGAAGAGAAACACGAAAAAAGGATTTTAGCTATGCGAGGTACTTTACTTATGAAGAATATAGGCCTATTTGTTTTTGTTTTCTTTGGACGCTTGCGTCCCCAAAGTCCATCCCCTCCTCACCGTGGTGGGGACGCTGGCGACGGGTAGTGTCAGAGCTATTCCGTCGGGAACTTCGGTTACTGGTAGGGCCACCCAAGTCGGATTGGTCTGACACCGAGTGATATTAGGGCCACAACCTGGTGAAAATCCTCGGAGTGTCTGATTCGGCAACCGGCGGCTCCTCGGTCGTTCTGTCCCTGCGTCTGCGGACAATCTGCGGCAAACAGGATGTCTCCACATGCGGGATTGTTGGGAATCGCTTGTGAAATCCACATATTCCCACGAAACTTCTTCCATGAGTAGAAGAAGCCGACTCAACCCGCCCAGGGTGAATGTCGCCACAAGTGCAAGTAAGTACGCTTGTATCAAGTAACTGTACATACATATTTGGTATGCTGTGTGATTAAGGAACTCACTTTATAACCACGTGTATTCAGATTCAGTCCTATTGTAATCCTTTTTGAAGAAATGTCTCCTTCTTTAGCTGCGGACCAACCAATGTTTTCCGAGTGAATTTGGTAGATGGAAACTGTGTGGAAGCCCACCATGTGTGTGTGGGTGGGTATGCTTGTGTCCTTCCGTCTGCATTTGTTCTATTCCAACCGGTGTTGGTTTGCTTACGTTCCCATAACATAGCTGTTTCTTAATCAATAAACAAAAGCGCTTGGAACGCTAAAACCCTTCAAGGCCGTGCCCCAGCATGGCGGCAGTGAAATGACTGAAACAAGTAAAAGATAAAAGATTTCAAAAGCGCTATCTTTCTGCCGAACATTTTCGTCTGTAGATAAAGGGAAGAAAAGGGAATCTATTGAGAAAATATTCCAATATTCAATGTTTTCCATTGAGCATCTCGAATTTGAAAGACCTACAAGACAGAAAGCAGCAGCCATTATGATTTACTCACGAATATGCATTCGTATTACGTATATGCGTGTATATATGTGAGCGAGTGTGTATGTGTTCGTCTTATATGTATGAGTTTGTGTGTGTACGTGTGTGCATAATATATATATATATATATATATATATATATATATATATATATATATATATATATATAATATATATATATATATAATATATATATATATATATATATATATATATGTATATATATATATTATATATATATATATATACACACACATATATATATATATATTTACATATATATGTATATATATATATATATATTTACATATATATGTATATATATATACATATATATATACATATACATACATGTATATATATATATATATGTATATATGTATATACATGTATACGTATATATATATATATATAATATATATATATACACACACACACACACACACATATATATATATATATATATATATATATATATATATATATACACAAATGTATGTATATACTCACGCACACAGATGTGTTGTATGATGTAGTTGGCAAAAAATCAAGAACTGCAACCTTTCAAGAAAAGGAATTAAAAAAAAGGCACAGAAACCAGTCACTGCACACTGAAAATAAAATAAGATGAATTTATATAAAATAAATATTCTAATGTAATACGTATCACAAAATATAAGTCGTATGTTGAAAACTTATTTTCAAATGTGAGTTGGACGTCTGACGACAATGGACGAAATACCAGCAAGAACAAAAACAAAAACAAAAGTGTAACCGTTGTGACTTCATTTAAGGACAAGCAACCATAATTACCTTAAGAGCATTTGAATGCCATACAAATCAAATGGTGACTATTATCTGATTTCACGAAATGCGTACTGGTCTTTCTTATTTTCGCATACATTTTCCATAGTAAAAACCGATCTTTTAAATCGGTTTTAAGATCGTGTGATAAATATTTTGGCAGCCATTTTAGCTCTTTAAAAGGTCACCATATATACTGTTTGTGTTGTGTAGATTCAAGTATAGTTGAATGACCGGATGGACGGAGAGACTTCTTTAAGAAAACGTAACAATACACCTGAAAGGTTAAAGTTGGACTAAACTTCAAGAAAGAAAATAAATATATTGATAAATGAATAAATAAAACTCTTTTATTTGTCTAAAAGTATAGAAAACACGCGATGGAAAACAGGAATGGAGAAAAGTCTACGAAATCACGTTTGAATGTGAATTTATCCTTCTCGTGTAAAATGAAGAAGACGTAAATGAATATAATATAAATGTCGTCCTCGTATTGCATTTGATGTGGTTTTGACATTTACAAAAGAGACAATTTTATGTGTACGCATGAAACAAATAAATCATAAGACAATATTCTCGTCTCTTTTCAGATAGGTAAATTCTGTTTGGACACGCCTGATACCTTTCCGTAAAAATGTTCAATCCAAAATATTAACGGGTAATTGGCACGGTTCACTCCATCTAAATTCAGAACCAGGTATTGCATTAGCTTAGGGTTCATAGGCGCACAACTCTTCAATGCCCTGCCACATAAATTAAGAAACTTATACAATGTGGGATGCCTTTCACTGATGAGAAACGAGGATGTCGAAACACCGGCTATCTCAGATTTCCTCACGTGAATGAAGTCACTATGTTTTGAATACACGCACGTCGTAAAGGAGGAATTATTTTCCTATGTGACGAAACATAACAGCGAGAAGCGCATTCATGTTCAATCCAGAAAGGAACTAGACATTCTCCTCTCCATAATACCGGATGAAACAACAGCCCGGCATGAGATACGGACGAGGGCAGTGGAGTCAAACTCCCTCATAGACCAATTAGACCAACAGTCGGAACAAAGTCATACGCAGGAGTGGTGATATGAAACCCTAGAATCATAAGTAAAACGGTGCAAAATCACGGCGATGCTCCAGCATGACCGCAGCCGCATGGCTGAAACGATTTAAATAAATAAAAGAAAAAAAGAAATAAAAAAACACAAAGGTTTCTTCTACCAGGCAATCCGCCAGATCTAGTCATCATATGCATAGAAATACAAACCCCTAATATGCTACAAAACCCATAGGTGGGAGAGCAACTACTGCGGGTCAAGTAGACCTGGGAGTAACAATTGCTAAGAGGAGTTCCACAACTCTGAAGAACTAGAACTCCCGAACTAGACCCCCCCCCACTACCTGATGCAGTTTTAACACGCACACTCACACACACACCTACACTCATATACATACATACATACATACATACATACATACATACATACATGCATACATACATACATACTTACATACATGCATACATACATACGTACATACATACATGCATGCATGCATACATACATACATACATACTTACATACATACATACATACATACATACATGCATGCATGCATGCATGCATGCATGCATACATACATACATACATACATACATACATACATGCATACATACATACATACATACATATATGCATGCATACATACACACATACATACATACATACATACATACATACATACATACATACATACATACATACATACATACATACATACATACATACGTACGTACGTACATACATATGCATATACATATACAATGAGTATTTATTCGTAATATGTTCTGGTAGCCTCGAACATGAATGCGCTTATCGCTGTTA
>NC_043004.1:81985413-81987913 GCF_006345805.1 Octopus sinensis | reverse complement strand
ACAAAGGGCTAAACATAGAGAGGGCAAACAAGGATAGGCAAAAGGATTAAGTCGATTACATCGACCCCAGTGCGTAACTGGTCCTTATTTAATCAACCCTGAAAGGATGAAAGGCAAAGTCGACCTCGGCGGAATTTGAACTCAGAACGTAAAAACAGACGAAATACTTATTTCTTTATTACTCACAAGGGGCTAAACACAGAGGGGACAAACAAGGACAGACATAGGTATTAAGTCGATTACATCGACCCCAGTGCGTAACTGGTACTTATTTAATTGACCCTGAAAGGATGAAAGGCAAAGTCGACCTCGGCGGAATTTGAACTCAGAACGTAAAAACAGACGAAATACCGTTAAATATTTCGCCTGACGTGCTAACGATTCTGCCAGCTCACCGCCTTTCGAGTATAAAATATCCTTTTTTTCTATTGGCACAAGGGCCGAAATTTTGGGGGAGGAGGCAGTCGATTAGATCGACCCCAGTACGCAACTGGTACTTAATTTATTGACTCTGAAAGGATGAAAGGCAAAGTCGACGTCGGCGGAATTTGAACTCAGAACGTAACGGCAGACGAAATACCAATTTCTTTACTACCCACAAGGGGCTAAACATAGAGAGGACAAACAAGGACAGACAAACGGTTTAAGTCGATTATATCGACCCCAGTGCGTAACTGGTACTTATTTAATCGACCCCGAAAGGATGAAAGGCACAGTCGACCTCGGCGGAATTTGAACTCAGAACGTAACGGCAGACGAAATACGGCTACGCATTTCGCCCGACGTGCTAACGACTCTGCCAGCTCGCCGCCTTAACATGCACAGCTATCGACGCAAGAAATACTGACAGAACATTTCCATCTGAACATCTAGTGTAAACTAAACAGGCCGGATTTTTTTTTGTTTGGGGTAGAGAAAGACATGTGTATACCGTGATAGGGGTTAGCTGTCTTCTCGATGTGAATATCCGTTTGAAAATCAAAGAGAAAGGGGATTACTATGGACAACTATTTTCAAACCTTCAGCTTCTCTATCTTGATTGCTAATTTACATTTCTACCAATAATTATTGATGCACTTGGTTTTCTGAGTAAACACCTGACTGAATACAATATGTGAGTGGAACGGTAAAACTATGCAAGAATTTTCTCGAGTGTTTGTTTTGGTTATCAACATTACAACGACGGAGCTTTGTAGCTTTGTTAAAAGCCAGCTCTTTCCTTGGAGGAAGATTTTAAATAATTAAAAGAGAACGCACATACATACATACATACATACATACATACATACATACATACATACATACATACATACATACATACGTACGTACATACATAGATACATACTAGGATACGTAATACAGTGCCTAAATACCAATCTTGAGAGATTAGGCTTCTCAAAATCAGAAAGTAGAAAGCTAATTCGAAGACTACACAACCAATTCATCACTGGAACTGTAAAAATCTGTAAAACTTACCACCAGTTTATCATTTAAGTACATATGAGCATGTCTAGATATACAACTATATGCATGAGAATACATACATAAAATATATTAATTTGCACATATACATACATACGTACATACATGCATACAAACATACATACATACAAACATACATACATGCATACATGCATACATACATACAATGGAAACAAAACAGACCTGATATAATGATTTGGGACAGAGAAGAGAAACTGTGCACAGTTGTGGAAATTAGCTGCCCAGTGGATGTTAGCATAAAGCTGAAGATCAGTGAAAAAGAGAATATCTAGGCTGAACTATTGCGAAGTCTGCAGTTACTCTATCCGGATTACAAGTTCAGGTTTATACCTGTACTTATTGGGACCTTGAGATATGTAACATACTGCCTAAATACCAATCTTGAGAAATTAGGCTTCTCAAAACCAGAAAGGAGAAAGCTAATTCGAAGACAACAAATCCAAACCATCACTGGAACTGTAAAAATCTGTAAAATTTCCAGAAGTTTATCATACATGAGCATGTGTATATATGCAACTATATGCATGAGAATACATAAATAAAGCAAAACATTCAAATATGCGCATATACATACATACATACATACATACATACATACATACATACATACATACATACGAACAAACAAACAAACAAAAATACCCTGTTGTTGATGTGAAACTTCCAATGAAGGTGCCTTGGATCTAGGTTAGAAACCAGCTCTTTCTTTTTTTTGGCAAGAACTCTTGAAATAAAACTGAACAATGACATAAATACATATGTACGTACGAACGTACGTTCTATAATGTATTTTAAAGATAGAGCGGGCGAGCAGGCGGAACAGTTTACAGGTCGGACCTAAATGCTTACACTTTTACTCTTTACTCTTTTACTTGTTTCAGTCATTTGACTGTGGCCATGCTGAAGCACCGCTTTTAGTCGAACAAATCGACCCTAGGACCTATTCTTTGTAAGCCGAGTACTTATTATATCGGTGTCTTTTGCCGAACCACTAAGT
>NC_043004.1:81957913-81980413 GCF_006345805.1 Octopus sinensis | reverse complement strand
GGGATATGTAACACACTGCCTAAATACCAACCTTGAGAAATTAGGCTTCTCAAAACCAGAAAGGAGAAAGCTAATTCGAAGACTACAGATCCACTCCAACAATAGAACTGTAAAAATCTGTAAAACTTTCCAGAAGTCTAGCATTTAAATATATAAGAGCATGTCTAGATATGCAACCATGTACCTGAGAATACGTACATAAAACATATGAAATGCATATACATACATACATACATACATACATACATACATACATACATACATACATACTAAAAATAACCTGTTGTTGATGTTGAAATTCCAATGAAGGAGCTTTGAATCTAGGATTGAAACCGGTTCTTTCTCTATTGGCAAGAAATCTTGAAATAAACTGAATAATGACATACATACATATACAGTGTATATATAAAATGAATGGAACAAACAGAAAGCGTACACGTGAATGTTGTAAAGAACGTATTGCAAAATTTATAGATGTAACATGAAAAGTTAATTCTTCAAATTTCTGCTGACAGTCACAGATGTTCAATACGGGCGTCCTTTGCCGCACAGCGGACTTTTACGCCGGTGCCATCTTAATCTAAATAACTGAGTCGAACTCGTCGCCTATCAGCTGTTCTAACTTTTGTATGTCCTGTTGAAGTGGAGATATGATTACCTTGTTTTGCAAATACCTGCAAAAAAAAAAAAAAGAAGAGAAAAGTAAAGGAGTGGCAAAGTGTTAGATCGGAGGTACTTGCGTGGCCAGAACATCAATGGCAGCTCATTCACCTCAGCACGGCTAATCTAGCTTTCTGGAAAATTCTGGCTGAGGTAACCGCGCATATGTCTATACCAATATGGCGGGTCCCTTTCTTGTTGCGTGATGAAGGCGTCTCTTCTTCCAACTGGAGCCACAATCACATGGACAGCATTGTACCGTTCCTTTTGCATTACTCTGTATAAGGAAATCAAGTTAATTGGTACTTCAAGTTTCGTGCATCGATTCGCGCAACTAATGAACGAACGGTTAGGCGAAACATGAAATCCCGATCGACTTAATTTTCACAATAAATTTGACTCTCTACCTTAGCACACAGCAATGACGTCAGACGTTATTCTTAAGCGTGTTGTGAATTTATAGCATTATTTGAACATTGTAACGCACATATTTCGATGTATAATACACGTATATGCGCAGAAATCGGTAGACAGACAAATAGATGGATAGATAGATAGATAGATAGATAGATAGATAGATAGATAGATAGATAGATAGATAGATAGATAGATAGATGATAGATAGATAAATTACGTTAAGAGAAAGAAATAGAGTAAGAGGGAGACAAACAAACAGAACAGATAGATAGAAAAATCGATAGATTGATATGTGTGTGCATGTGCGTCTGTGTGTGTGTGTGTGTGTGTGTGTGTGTGTGTGTGTGTGTGTGTGAAGTGCGAGTCACATACGTAGATATGTAGGTATAAACATTATTAGATAAATAAATAGATAGATAGATAAATAGATAGATAGCTGGATAAATAGATAGACAGATAGATAGATAGATAGATAGATAGATAGATAGATAGATAGATAGATAGATAGATAGATAGATAGATAGATAGATAGATAGACACACAGACTGACTGACAGAAAGACAGACAGACAAATAAATTTTATGCTTAAACAATCAATACTTGGTGTTTAAAGAGAACGATTCTATTTCTGAAAGCTTCGAATATAATTTTGACATCAAGAGCGAAAACTGGTGCAGTCGTATTGAAAATATGTCAGCGAGAAATAACATACACGGTTCTATGTGTCTGTGTAGATTTATGTGTTGTGTGTGTGTGAATGTATGTATGATATATACGTATGAATGTATCTATATATATATATATATATATATATATATATATATATATATATAATATATATATTATATATATATAACAAATTAATAAATAAACATGCATATCTACATACATATATGTACATACCTACATCTATATGTATATATATATATATACATTCATATATGGGTACAGGACACCAAAAGAACGTAGAACACAACGAGAAACGAAAACGTAAAAACAAAACCATGAAAACGGACATTTTTTCAAACAACGAAAAAACAGAGTACAAGACATACAACACAAAGAACATTCCCCTTCTTCAGCTGCGCCTGCTTCGGCTACTCCGTGTTTCGAAGATATATATATATATATATATATATATACATACATACATATATGCATACATACATACATACTTACATACATACATACACACATACATACATACATACATACATACATACATACATACATACATACATACATACATACATACATACATGCACACACACACATACACACATGTATACAGGGAGAGATTAGTTGAGAAAAGAGACAGACAGAAGGAAAACATGCATACATGCATGCATAGATATACACACCTATAACTATATATATATAAATATAAGCATATGTATACTTACATATACATACACAATTATATACAAACGCACGTATGTATAGTTGCATCATACACACACAAACATATATGTATATACACATGTAGATAGATAGAGAGATAGAGAGAGAGAGAGAGAGAGATTGATAGACAGACAGACAGATAGATACTAAGTTAGATAGATAGATAGATAGATAGATAGATAGATAGATAGATAGATAGATAGATAGATAGATAGATAGATATATAGACAGACAGACAGACAGGTATAAGCATTTGCGTATGAGCATAAAGATAGATTTGTATGCAAAGAAATCAAGTGTAGAATTAAACAATTCCATAAAGAAACCTTTGAGTGTATTATTACCAACGACAAGAAGAACCATGGAATTATTTTGAAGACAGGAGTGGAGAAAAAGAAGAAATACAAACTCAATATACACACACGACACACCACACGCACACACACACACACCACAACACACACGCACGCACACCACACACGCACACACACACCACATATATATATATATATATATATATATATATATATATATATATATATATTATATATGGGTCAGAAGCTGAATTCTTTTTCATGTTATCCTTCTGTACTAATGCTTTGGACGGTATAGACTCCATCGTTAAAAGTTGATACATTAGTACATTTAGCCAAAGAAATAAATAGATAGTGATATAAGAATTAATAAATATTGGGGGGTTGGGGAGAGGGTTGTCATTAGGTTAGTGGGGAGGGATGATGTGCAAGGGAGAGGAGATAATATTTTTTTTTTGTTAATTGGTAAGTAAGGCAAGAAATGATGGAAATAATTATAAATAGAATTAGGAGAATCATTCGTTTAATACTTTTTTGTTATATTTTGTAAAGAATAAAGCGGACGGATATAGACACAAGACAGACAGCTGACGATACACACCAGATATATATATTCATATGTTATACATGCATATATATATATATATATATATATATATATATATATGCAATATGTATATATATGCATATACATATATATATATATATATACACACACACACACCACACCACACACCACATATATATATATATATCTATATATATATATATATGTATATGTATATATATACATACATATGTATAGATAGATAGATATTCATATAGTGTATGTATGTATATAGTATATGTTATATATATATGTATATTATGTATACATGCATATATATGTATATATATATAACATATATATATATATATATATACATATATATATATATATATATAAAATATACATACTTATACACACACACATATATATATATGCACATACATCTACGACATTCAATCATAGATTGGTATTGAATAAATAATGTAATTATTTCGAGAATTAATTGTTTCTATTTAAATGATTCAACGTTTTTCTCATGTGTGTGTGTGTATATGTATTACTGTTTGTGTGTTCGCGCGCGTGTCTTTGCGTGCGTGTAAAATGTGTGTGTGTGTAAAAATGTATGTATGTATGTATATACGATAATAGTGAACAGTGAAAATTAGCATTCAATATCGCTTTAATGGATAAATACTTTTGTAATTATGGGTTTTCTATACTTACCTTCAGTTTCACGCGTTTGAATTCGCAATTTTCAAGTGCTCCAATAAAAAATCCTGGTAATCCGTTTCCTGTTTGGATTTGGCTACATAAGATTCCACAAGATTTCGAACCTTATTAAATGCGCCAAGCAAAATATGACGAAGCAAATATTCAGAGACCATAGCAGTTTTATTTCTCTTGCGCTAGTATTAATCTTAAAAACACTGGCAAAATACCCGTATGCGTTTTCCCGTGCACCCTGCAGCATATAGTGTATGTGATCGTGCAGTTGTTTGAATGTATGCTGAAAAAATTGCAGTAGAAGCTCGGTTTTCGAACAACTCTGATCAAGAATAAATCGTACCTCATCTCCCGTCTTTCTCATATTCATTTAATACAGAAGTACATCGGTTTACGAACGCCTCTGATCACGAACAAATCGCGACTTATACACACACACACACACACACACACACACACACACACACACATATATATATATATATATATATATATATATATATATCGACCGGTTTCGCTCCGTTATTCATGATATGATGGTTTACATATTGAATATGTATTCTATTAAGAAGAAATTTTTGCCCATGTTGTGTGACGATATTTACGAGTGAATGACTTGACAAGTAGACAAATAAGGGGAAGTAATTGGTTATCGTTGTTATTGTTAGTGTTGTGAGCAAGGGAGATAACTGTTCAGACTTCGGGAAGGAGAGAGGAATATATGTAAAGACAAAAAAAAAAAAGGTTTCGAAAAACTTGTACGTATAATCTAGTAAAAATTCAATTTATCTTCTCATCTCAACCATGTACATTTTTTTATCAAAATAACCTCGCAGCAAAAGCAATTTGATTAGGAACAAAAAAAAATTCTTTCTTTGTATAGAATTAAGGATAAATTCACTTTAATGATTTTATCAAGTGACCGGCGTGAAATAAAAACCTTGTAGGTAACATTTTATACTAAATTTACTATAAAATATACACAATTGAGCGAAAGGTCTTATTTATTTTTACATCTGCTAATAGAGTAGTGAGGTGGATTTTAGAGCCATTTGGCATCTATTTCTAGCGTGGAGGTGTGGTAAATCCGCACCCTTTAATATAATTATCTATATAATTATTCATTTAGTTTTAAATGTTACCTACAAGGTTTTTATTTCACGCTGGCCACGTGATAAAATTATTAAAGCGATCTTATCCTTAATTCTATATAAAGAAACGATTATATTATTACTCCTGATCAAATTGCATTCGCTGCGAGGTTATTTTGATAAAAAAATACACGTTGTTGAGATGAGAAAATAATTTGGATTTTTACTAGTATATACGTACAAATGTATGTATATAGTCGTGCGACTACGATGTTCGTATAGGTATGTATAGATATTTATGTGTATATGCTTTGACATATTGTACTGAAGATAAGAAAGTGTTTTCATAACGTTGAAATTGAAATCGTTCGATATCCACATGTCATATTTATTTTTTCCCTTGCCCGATTACAACCTGTGCTAATGGAGTAAGGAGGTAGTTTTTAGGACCTTTTTAAAGGTTACTTTATCAGAAAATAGTTTAAAACACGCCTAGTTATACTGTTGACTAATTGTTTAATGACTGATGCCGGATATTTAGAGCGTCTATTGCTGTAAGGTGCCCTCACTAGGTTTATGAAGGGATTATATATTTGACTGTACAAAGGTTCATATTAATATCTAGAAAATATTAATATCTAGAAAATTGACTTCTTTAAGATTAGTTTTGTGATTCTTAAACAAAGATGAGTAAATAACTTGAATGAATTTTCTTATATAGAAATATCATTATTTCTAATTTTCTCTAAAGGAGACTACGGCAGCGGTGCTGGATATTAATAGTTATCGCCAAGCTATCATGGCAGTCCAGAAAAATAGGACGAATGCTGCCGTTGATTAGCGCCAAGAAGCCATCGCCTCTAGCTAGCTATGTGACACAAACATGTGTCTATTATAACCTTCGAACAGGGGAGGTCAACTGCTTCCCTTTGCTGGTCTGGCATCCACAGACTAGTTTCGAGATGTTTGCCTCTTATCAATGTGGAGTAGCCGAACCCAGCAGGCGTCGCTGCTGACCGACTGTTCGAAGGATTATTTACCCAAATTTAGTGGAATACATCCACTGGTTTCCAAAAATAGAAATATTATTTCTAATTCTCTCTAAAGGAACTAGTCAGTGGATGTGATGTTAGCTTTGCGATAACTAAGATTTTTCTTATGTTACACATTCTCTAGCCGTTCTTATAACACACCACTCCTAGACCGTCGTCGCCATACGACCATACGTTAGCTTTATTTTATTTCAAGTTCATGCATAATATAAAAGTGGATTAAGTCCGCTATTTCTCCCTCATCATGGCTGCCCATTGCGGTATCAAAGAGTTCACTGCCATTCGATTTTTGTTTGCTGAACTCAAGTTCTTGTAGAAGTAGAGTTTTGGTTATCGTGGGATAAAACACAATAATATCAAATTGGATTATTGACTTTATCATGATTAATTAATTGGCTTACACCATTCAGTAATGGTGGTGTTGAAATTCTCATATCCCACGTGAACAAATCAAAAATAGATTTAATAATTATTGTTATGAGTTTATATCATAATATAAATCCATTCTTTTAACAATTATGAGTGCTGCTTCTTCTGATTCATCGATTTTAGGACAACTCCCCTCTCTCAATCTCACTCGCTCTTTCTCACTCACACTGTCACTCTCACTCACACTATTTCTCTCTCTTTCTCCCTCCCCCACACTCTCTCTTTCTCTCCCTCTCTGTCTTTCTCTTTCTGTGTGTATATGTCTGCGTGGAAGTAAGTATGTATATTTTAGTTTTTATCTTTTACTTGTTTCAGTATTTGGACCGCGGCCATGCTGGGGCACCACCTTGAAGAATAGCATGCTACTTATTCTATCGGTCTCTTTAGCCGAACAGCAAAGTAACGTTGACGTAGACACACTAACACCGGTTATCAAGCGGTGGAAGGAGACAAACACAGGCACAAAAATACACACACTCACTTACACACACACGCACACACACACACACACACACACACACCACACCACACACACACACCACACACACACACATATATATATATTATATATATATATATATATATATATATATATATATAATATATAATATATACTTGACGAGTTTCTTTCAGTTTCCAGTTTCCTCTACCAAAAGCCCTCATAAGGCTTTCATCGGCCCGGGGCTACAGTAGAACGCACTTATTCAAATTGCCACGCAGTGGGATGGAACTCAGAACCATGTGGTTAGGAAGCAAATGTTTAACCATACACTCACACCAGCTCTTATGTATGTACGCATATCATTACGAATACCGTATAGTGTGGCTGCCAAAACAGAAAGAAGCTCAAAGTTTAAGGAGACCTAGTTAGTTTTAAATCCTCCATTTAAGCTATATTTTACTTTGCAAATGAAAGGATGAGAATCACAGTCTCATTCCACCTTCTCTATAAACCGAAACTTAATGCCTACTCAAAGGAAATTAATAATTTTCACATCAAGAATCCAATAATTTCTCGAAAAGGCCGAGGTTTTTATATAATCTTTGATGTGTTTCACGCCATTTTGTTTATTGCTAATTTTATCGGCCGTTAAAAATAATGGCGATTTCAGTTTAGTTTCTCTTTCCGTTGCTGAGTTTGCAGCTTAATCTCTTTTTGATAGTTATAAAATCAAGGCATTTCCATAGTTATCCTCTCTAGTTTAGGACTATTTCAGTCCTGCATTTTCTGTTACCACAGCCGCATGATAATCAAACTGCGAAGAAGGAGATTCCTTGATAAGTGGCTTGCAAAATCGCTAGAATCTCGCATAAAAACAATTCTTGTTATTTAAGGCATGTCTAGTTCGCATTCAAAGGTTAATTCTCGCACGGGTTGTCTTTCGTTATTCTTTCGGCCGATATATAAGAATCGTAAGATAAATATATGAATTTTTTTATCTTTTATCTCTTACATGTTTCAGTCAGTAGAGTGCGGCCATGCTGGGACACAGCCTTGAAGAACATTTTATTGAATGAATCGACCGCAGCCACCTTTTTTCGACCTGATATTTATTCTATTGGTCTCTTTCGTCAACCTGCTAAATTAAGGAATCGTAAACACACCAACACCGGTTGTAAAAAACGGAGGTGGAGGACGAACATGGAGCATAGGCACAAACGCTCACACATAGATATATGCACATATATATATATATATATATATCACGTGATCACGTGACCATGTGACCGAATAGGCTGTCAGATGTTGATACACCTCTCTTGTCACAATGCGCATTTGCATTGTTTTAGCTCTCAAAGGACGCAACCCTGCTGGCTAGGCAAGCAGGCCAACATTCCTGATCAAAAGATGGAAGCGGAGCAACATGAAGTGTTTTGCTGAAGAACATAACGCGCCGTCTATTTAGGGAATCGAACCCACGACTTAGCGGTCGTGAGTGCATTAGACTAACCACTGGACAATGCGCCTTCTCTCACACACACACACGCACGCACGTACGCACACGCACACACACACACATATATGTATGTATGTATATGTATATATATGTCAACCCTATACATACACACGTCCAGACCCCTCCTACGCACTATTAGCTGGTCCTTCAACCATATTATCAACCCTATTATCTCCCCTTATTTCGCTCTCGCGTCTCATGTTTGATCTTTGACCTCTGGCCGAAATCAGATCGCCATGTTGATTCGTTAGCTACTGCACGCATTTTTTTCTCTCCTTCTTTCTGTGTTTTTTTTCTCTCTGTGTATCTTTCTGTTGAAGAGCGTAGGCTCGAAACGTTAAAGACTTGTTTTATTTATATTTCCTGAGCGCCATACTAATACAATTGTTCGTTTGTTTTCCACCTGCCTTCGTCTTTTGTCTATTTTCATAAAGCTTCCCGTTATATATATATATATATATATATATATATAATATATATATATAAGTTGTTGTTTGTATTTGTAATTGTGTACCATGTTCACCATATTTGTCTTTGTTGTTGTAAACATTCGCTAGCTTTCTGACAAAAAATCTAATGCCCTTAGCTTAGACTTTGTGGGTGGGTTGGTGGGGGCCCAAATCGAACAGTCTCAAGTGTAATTGCCCGAAAATATAAGGACATCTGGTAACTTGACTGATGAAAGAAGGCGACGTGTGGTCCTTCCTTTTATTTTTGCCTGTCCTTCTAATTGTTTATATGTCCACCTTGGGCAAGTATCTTCTACTATAGCCTCGGGCCGACCAAAGTCTTGTGAGTGGATTTGGTAGACGGAAATTAAAAGAAGCCCGTCGTATATATATATATATTATATATATATTATATATATATATATATATATATATATATATATATATATGTATGTATGTATGTATATGTGTGTATGTGTTTATGTGTCTGTGTTTGTTTCCCCAACATCTCTTGACAACGGATGCTGGTATGTTTATGTCCCCGTAACTTAGCGGTTCGGCAAACGAGACCGATAGAATAAGTACTAGGCTTACAAATAATAAGTCGACTAAAGACGGTGCTCCAGCATGGCCGCAGTCAAATGACTGAAACAAGTAAAAGAGTATAATAATAATAATAATAATAATAATAATAATAATAATTATAATAGTTTCAAATTTTCCACAAGGGCAGCAATTTGGGGGAGGCGTAAATCGATTACATTGTCCCCGATGTTCAACTGGTACTTATTTTATCGACTTCGAAAGGATGAAAGGCAAAGTCGACCACGGCGAAATTCGAACTGAGAACGTAAAGACGGACAGATTGCCGCTAAGCATTTCGTCCGGAGTGTTAACGATTCTGCCACCTCGTCACCTTGTTTGATTATGTATTCATTTTAATACTATGTTCAGTGGATTATCAAAATCAGAAGAGTAACGAGGGGAGGGAAATGCTTTGCAATATTTGGTGATTCTTTGATTTCACGTTCCACTGTGGTTTGCTTTGGCTTTTATCCATAAGGTTCATTGACTCGCAGAACGTAAAATAAAATAAAATAAAATGGTAATTGAAAAGAAGTTGGAAGAATTTAGAAACCTATCTTGCATAATATATTCTGACACTGTCAGGTTAATTTGGGGAAAAACGGTTTAAAACTTGAGTGGCATCTCAAATTTAGATGTTCATTTTAATAGCACCAACAGGTTGATTAATTAACTTACTAATTAACAAGCTCTTGACGTAAGAAGACGAAATTAAACGAAGTAGAGGATGCGAAAATTAAAGAAAGAAAGAAAGAAAGAAAGACAGAAAGAAAGAAAGAAAGAAAGACAGAAAGAAAGGAAAAGCTGAGAAACCAATGAAGGGCGACAACAAAATAAAGAAAAAAAAGAAAAGCAACAAAATTCCCAGAATTCCTTTGAAAGCACAATTTTGTTAATTCTTAAAATAACCTAACATTTTTTTGGTCTTTGAGTAAAGTTTATGTGGAAGACATCAAAGTTAGATTAGGAAATTGGTTACTTTTAATTCCGTAGTCTTTTCCGCTAAAACATTTAATCAACTTTGGTACAAGTTCAAAATAGACATTTTCTGTATCTATTTTAATTATTGCTGGTCACTTACCTATCTCTCTCTTTCATCTATTCATCTATTTGTCTAGCAACCTTTTATCCATATGACATATACGCACACATGCGCGTGTATATTTTCTTCATATACATATATTTATGTATCTACATATACATATATTTATGGTAGTCTAAATTTATCTTGATAGGCAGACAGACAGACAGACAGACAGATAGATAGATAGAGAGAGAGAGAGAGAGATACATGGATGGATAGATAGATGATAAGTTTCTTTATTGGCCACACAGGGCTGCACACAGATGGGACAAGTTACAAGGTAGAGCTTTTCTTTTGGGGGATGAAAAAAACAAAAAAAACAAAAGAAACAAAAAAAGGGGGTGGCGTAGGTTTTCGATCAAGAGGGATCGTAAAAGGGAAGAAAAGAACAAAGAAAAAGAAGAAAAAAAAGAAAAAGAAAAAGAAGGATAGATAGTAAAGTAGATAAGTTTATTTATTGGCCACACAGGGCTGCACACAGATGGGACAAGTTACAAAGTAGAGCTTTTCTTTTGGAGGATGAAGAAAACAACAAAAAAAGGTGGGGGCGTAGGTTTTCGATCAAGAGGGATCGTAAACGGGAAGAAAAGAACAAAAAAAGTAAATAAATAAATAAAATAAAAAATAAAAAGAATAAAAGGAAAAAAAAAGGAAAAGGAACAAGAGAAAAGAGAAATGAAAAAAGAAGAAAAAAGGGGGAAAAAAAGGGGAAGAGGAAAAAAAAGAACGATCAATAGGAATCGTATATCACAGTGTTATGATATATGGTGTAAAGGGGAAAGCAAGTAAGGTTTATCCGTGGGAAGAAAAGCCTACGAAAAAGACCACGGTAACCTTGGTCAATATTGTTATATGTTACCACATTTGTTTGCAAGTGGGTAACCCTCTGTTTTCAATTTCTGGGTTCATAGGATTATGCTCAAGGTGGCTTCGTCATTAATACGTGCCATCCTTGCTACATTCACCCATTTTTTTTAAAACGTTCGCTAGACAAAACTTGCCTCTCTACTCTCTCACTTTCCTCTTCAAGTGGTACTTGAAGAAGTTGATGAGAGATTGACCAAGAGGAAAGTGTTTGTCTCCAATCCTTCAGACGCGTCCACCAGATACATTCTTTCGCCATAGCCACAAGGATTATGAAAATAGCTCTTCCTTCCCGTTTGAAGGAAGGAGGCGTGACAATATTGACGATAGACTCAGCTGATAAACCGACTCGTCCCACACGTGACAGCAGTTGTTCGACATAAGCCCACAGGTCGGAAATTGTTGGACACTGCACGAGTGCGTGCAGAACGGTTTCGTCGCTCTGACCGCATCTCGGGCAGGTCGGCCCCGTGTTTCTCGAGCCGTGTCTGTAGAGCTTATCCCGAACGGGTAACGCTTCTCGGTAGCACTGCCAGGCCAGGGATCTCTGGAAGTTGTCCATGGGCCCTGGCCCGAAAGTCATCCTGAACAGGCGGGTCATGTACTCGTAGATAGATAGATAGACTGATAGATAGATAGCTTGATAGATAGATAGATAGATAGATAGATAGATAGATAGATAGATAGACAGACAGGCAGACAGACAGACAGACAGCTAGACAGAAAGACAGACAGATAGATAGATAGATAGATAGATAGATAGATAGATAGATAGATAGATAGATAGATAGATAGATAGATAGATAGACATACAGATGAGATGTAACTGTTGGGAGAATCACAGTAAATATAACTGAATATATAAAAATATAAGTAGATTTTTATTCGGCTACAAAGTCACATAAGCGACTCAAGTGCCCAGAATTTTCTATATTTGCGCTCTTCAGACTAACCTAAAATTAGTGAATTCCCCTTTTATATAGGGTTGAATATCATTTTCTTCCGAAATGTTCACGCATGAATACCATTGGAGACTACCGTGATAAGTAATATATTTGAAAATCCACCCCTTCAACAAAAGCTAGCAGATAGAAGCTGGTCCTTTTTTTAAAATTAAGTATACCGAATAAAATTCAAGAAAATCCGTGTCATACAAAATGCTGTATAGTAAGGACGTTATGCATATTATAGAACCAAATGCAACTATATAAACGATATGCGTAAAAAAATTTAAGAATGTAAGAACGTCCATTAATGTAGAAGAAAGAAATTGTCACGGGGTTGAATGTGAATGATAGAATCGAGTTTATTAAGATTATCGCACACTGTATGAGACGTTCAATGACCACAAACTAATTATTACTTGTGACTGCAAATACAGGTTAACTGAATCTGAACAAGCAATGGTCAATAAACTGAAATTCAGATTTGATCGAATCTGAATTAATAATAGCCAGTAAACATATTCTTATTTCTTTATTGCTTTATTCCCCACAAGGGGCTAAACATAGAGGGGAAAAACAAGGACAGGCAAAGGGATTAAGTCGATTACATCGACCCCAGTACGTAACTGGTACTTAATTTATCGACCCCAAAAGGATGAAAGGCAAAGTCGACCTCGGCGGAAATTGAACTCTGAACGTAACGGCAGACGAAATACCTATTTCTTTACTACCCACAAGGGGCTAAAAACAGAGGGGACAAACAAGGACAGACAAACGGATTAAGTCGATTATATCGTCTCCAGTGCGTAACTGGTACTTAATTTATCGACCCCCAAAAGGATGAAAGGCAAAGTCGACCTCGATGGAAATTGAACTCTGAACGTAACGGCAGACGAAATACGGCTAAGCATTTCGTCCGGTGTGCTAACGTTTCTGCCAGCTCCCCGCCTTGAAACATATTCTAATAACAACTGTTACTAGTTTGAGAAGCAAAATGTCTGTCCCATTATGGTGTACTACTACGACCGTATTACAATACTCCAGTGATGGTCGAAAACAATCATAAATGCAAAATTGCAGTTTGACATTACTGATTTCTACCACTCAATCTCCAAACTTCTCATAAACAGTGCTCATAATGCGGCTAACGCCGTTACACCGTTCAGAAACTAACTGATAAGATTATGCATACGAGAAAATTCGTCCTGTTTTTGATAGCCCATCAATTTAAAAAGGTTATGAAATGTATTTATCAACTTATATGATGGTACTAAGTTGTACTAGCTCATAGCATTTTACATATTGGACATTTTTAAGAATAACACTCCCTACGAAAAGAGGTGAAATTTACAGTGATGATGGGTTACCGATATCTAAAAATATAAACAAACTCAAGATCGATAGTTTTAAAAAGGGATTTAAACTACTGAATAAAATGAAATTATGAATAAGAGTAGAAACCACTCAGACAATGATAAAGTATCTGAATACCACTGTTGACATCATCTCGCAACTTGAAACGTTATCATAAAACCGAGCAGCTTCTCACAACATTTTATGCAAAGTGGTTGCTAATATTTAGTAGGCACATATTCGTATTACCTACAGATGAGTTCACTTTTGAAATCCATTCTTGTACTACGAGGGGCATTCAATAAGTAATGCCCCTGACCCACTTGCAGTTGTTTGATCTAGCTGAAATTTTGTATGTGCACTTATTTATACCTCTGTGGCGAATTACAGCTCTGAACTAATTGTGGTTTCTGATTTACAGGTGTTTGAACTGAGTCAAGTGTGAAATGGAGCCTGTTGAGTGTCGAGCAGTGATCTGGTTTTTGTATTTGAAAGGACGCACGCCACGGGATACTTTTGATGAAATGAAAGTAACTTATGGTGATGATGCCCCATCATATGACCTTGTAAAACGCTGGCATTGTGAATTCAAACATAGTCGGAACTCTGTGGAAACAGCTCCCAGATCTGGTCGCCCCCTTCTGCCGTAGATGAGACGTCTGTCCGTCAAATTGAGGCTGCCATTTTGGAAGGCCAACGCATAACTATTCGCCAAATAGCCCATAAGGTCAAGATTAGTACCGGGTCTGTGGAAACTATCATTCATGATCATTTGCATATGCAAAAGGTGTCTGCCAGATGGATTTCCAGGTTGCTCACACCTTTCCAGGAGCAAGAACGCGTTGAGTGCTCGAGGATGAATTTGAAGATGTGCCAAGAAGATGAGTCAAAATTTTTCAAAAGACTGATTACACAGGATAAAACCTGGGTCCATCACTATGATCTATAGACCAAAGCCCAGTCAATGCAGTGAAAGCACCGTGACTCACCTCCTCCAAAGAAGGCAAGGGTGCAGCCCTCCGCTGACAAGGTTATGCTCACAGTCTTCTGGGACCAGGACGGAGTAATGATGACAGATTTCCTGACAAAGGGTACCACAATTACAGGAGCCTATTATGCTTCACTTTTGAGGAAATTAAGAGAAGCTATCAAAATCAAGAGGCGGGGCAAGATCAGCAAAGGCATCCTCCTCCTGCAGGACAACGCTCCGGTCCACAACTCGCGTGTCGCCAGATCAGAAGCACAGGCGTGCAGCTATGAACTCCTCCCCTTGAACCCTCTGATTTTCACCTCTTCCCAGCCATGAAGTTGATTTTGAAAGGAAAGCGTTTCCCAGATGATGCAGCCTTGATTTCTGAAGTCACGTCGTGGTTGGAGTACCAAGCTGGGGTCTTCTACAAAAACGGTCTCCAGAGCTGTATCAAACGATGGGAGAAATGCATAACTCTGGGTAGTTTCTATGTAGGAAAAGACTAATAACTGTGCCAAGTGTCGTTGCTCTACTGCTATGGGAAGTGGGTCAGGGGCATTACTTATTGAACGCCCCTCGTATAACGCAGCACTAAAAACTTTAGCTATATATGTATGTGAGTACACACATACACACACACACATATATATACACCACACACACACACATATATATCTATATATATCATATATATATATATATATATATATATATATATATATATATATATATATATATTATATAAACATATGCTATATACACACATCTATCTATCTATCCATATTATATATATAATATATAATAATAATAAATATTAGGGAATAATCCAAATTTACAGGGAAAAAATCAGATTTAGGATTAAATCCAATTTTATAGTAAATATTATAAAATATTATTAGAGACAAAACCACTATTTGCAAAACAAACAAGGAAAGACTTAATCAATACATAAAATTTTAATAAATAGTCAAAAAAACCGCCACTACAATCGTTTCTTGTCTTGATCGACAATCTTCAGTGGACTTCCAATAAGTCAGTTTCAAATTATAATTTGAAACTGACTTATTGGAAGTCCACCTGAAGATTGTCGATCAAGACAAAACGATTGTATGGCGGTTTTTTTGACTATTTATTAAAATTTTATGTATTGATTAAGTCTTTCCTTGTTTGTTTTGCAAAATAGTGGTTTTGTCTCTAATATATTTTATATATATATATATATATATATATATATAGTATATGAGTGTGTATTACATATATTTATATTGTTTTATTCTTCTATGCGTTTCAGCTGTGACCATGCTGGAGTGTGTGTGAGAGTGACACTACGTGTATTGGCGTGTGAGTATATTTAATTGATGGGCAGACGGAGGGTAGATAAATAGAACAGTATACAGTAGATAGATAGATAGATAGATAGATAGATAGATAGATAGATAGATAGATAGATAGATAGATACATACATACATACATACATACATACATACATACATACATACATACATACATACATACATACATACACACATACATGTATAGAAACTCGACAACAAGAACAACCAACGTTAATTGGAGAAAATCTGTAAACCTGCTGACAGGCCTTAAATCCCGCTGCAACACGTGACAGATTACACTACATTGAGCTTATTTATGTCTCGTTCACCAAAGAAGCAACGTAAAAGTCGAAGAAAGGCAAATTCGGAGGCGAAGTCAGAGAAGAGGAAAGAGAAAAAGAAGTAGAAGGAATTTAATGTCAACTGAACAGATGGCTTTCGCTAGATTGATAGCAATTGATATTGACATATCTGTATTCCTGGGAAATAAATAGGGAAAATGTCATTCTGCTGTTAAATCAGCTTCTTAGAGTGACAGGAATTTGTTCGATGTCGAAGAACAATATCAGAGATGTGTTGAATGTGTGTGTATGCCGTTATTCAGTTTTATTTCAAGATTTCTTGCCAATAGAGAAAGAACCGGTTTCTAATCTAGATCCAAGGCTCCTTCATTGGAATTTCAACATCATCAACAGGGTACCTTTATGTGTTTGCATGCATGTATGTATGTATGTATGTATGTATGTATGTATGTATGTATGTATGTATGTATGTATGTATGTATGTATGCATGCCATTATTCAGTTTATTTCAAGATTTCTTGCCAATAGAGAAAGAACCGGTTTCTAACCTTGATCCAAGGGTATGTATGTATGAATGTATGTATGTATGTATGTATGTATGTATGTGTATGTCCAGATTTGTATGTTTTATGTACGTATTCTTAGGTACATAGTTACATATCTAGACATGCTCATATATATTTAAATGACAAACTTCTGAAAATTTTACAGATTTTTACAGTCCCAGTGATAGATTGGATCTGTAGTCTTCGAAGTAGCTTTCTCTTTCCTGGTTTTGAGAAGCCTAATTTCTCAAGATTGGTATTTAGGCAGCGTGTTACATATTCCACGGCCCCAATAATTACAAGTATAAACCTGAACTTGTAATCTGGGTAAAGTAACTGCAGATTTCTCAATAGTTCAGTGTAAGTTTTCTCTTTTTCACTGATCTTCAACTTTATGGGCAGCAAATTACAACTGTGCAGTTTCTCTTATGTTGGTATGTATGTATGTATGTATTATACATGTGTGTATGTGTGCGTGTGTGTATTTCTTTTATTTTCTTTCTTTCAGTCACTTGACTGCGGCCATGCTGTAGCACCGCCTTAAAGGGTGTTAGTCGAAGAAATCGACCCCCCAGGACTTATGCCTTGTAAACCTAGTACTTATCCTATTGGTGTCTGTTGCCGAACCGCTAAGTTACGGGGACAAAAAATCATCCGCGTCGGTTGTCAAGCGAAGGTGGGGGGAATGACACAGACACACACACAAATATATACATACGTGCTGATACATATATATTTATATATATACGACGGGATTCTGACAAGGCTTTGGTCGGCCCGAGGCTTATAGTAGAAGACACTTGCTGAAGGTGCTACGCAGAGGGACAGAACCCAGAACCATTTGGTTGGGAAACAAGCCTTCTTACCACACAGTAACACACATACGTACATACATATATATATATATACACACATACCACCCACACACACACACACACACACACCACATACACATATATATATATATATATATATAATATATATATATATATATATATATATATATACTAAGAATAAAGGGTTTAGCACGTTGCTAACCACATACCGACTTAGAAATAGCAGTCAAAGAGTTATAGCTATTTCTTCTACTAAAAAGGGAGATCTCAGTAAAAACAGCAATTGGAAGGCAACACTAAAGGTAAGAGAGATAATTGACGGCAATCTCTATCATACATTTTAAGTTATCTACGGACGTAGCGTTTCGAAATCAAGTTTTTAGGAAAGCATAAGATTAAATTATTAATAATTCTACCTTACCAAACTTCTTTTCTCTTCAGCGTAGAATACTATAATCATAAATGATTAATATATTGAATTTTGAGATACTAGAAGGCACCATCAACTCAGTATCAGAGCGAGCTAGAATCCGCAACTAGTACCAAATCCAATGTGTGAATGAATATTGTGTCACCAGCCCCTTCCCACCCGCGTGTAGCCAAAACAAGATGCTGTGGTCATTTACTGAGGCTTTTACATGCGAAGACTACTTGGTGTAATGATAATTATTCCAAATTAATTAATTTCACCCTTCATTATTACGGATAACTATATATATATATATATATTATTTCTATATATATATACATATATACATACATATATATATATATATATATCTATATATATATATATATATATATATATATGTATACATTAGAAAATTATTATATAGCATGGCAGTCCTGGTTTTGGGCAAATGTTGCTTTAATTTAGTCCCAGGAGACATCGTCTCCATCTATACGACACGGCTATAAAGACACAGATTATTATAAGAACACAGATCATGTCGTATTGCCAGCTGGAGACGATGTCTCCTGGGGCTAAATTAAATAAGAAACATAATAAGAAATGAATAGCGATATTTCCAGCACCAACATCATCTCATGCTGCGCAATATTTGCTGAACTCCGGAACATCAGCTATCACTGAATAAGGATATGTTGAAATTACTTAAGAAGTTTCATTCATTATATACGGGCATATGGCGTAGTGGCTAAGAGCGCGTGCTACTAACCCCAAGATTCCGAATTCAATTCCAGGCAGTGACCTAAATAATAATAATAAGTGTCATTCATTTTCAATAAAGCATTACATGAAAGGCGGTGAGCTGACAGAAACGTTAGTGCGCTGGGCAAAATGCTTAGCAGTATTTCGTCTGCCGTTACGTTCTGAGTTCAAATTCCGCCGAGGTCGATTTTGCCTTTCATCCTTTCGGGATCGATAAATTAAGTACCAGTTACGCACTGGGGTCGATGTAATCGATTTAATACCTATGTCTGTCCTTGTTTGTCCCCTCTGTGTTTAGCCCTTTGTGGGTAATAAAGAAATAGAAATAGGTATTTCGTCTGCCGCTACGTTCTGAGTTCAAATTCCGCCGAGGTCGACTTTGCCTTTCATCCTTTCGGGGTCGATTAAATAAGTACCAGTTATGCACTGGGGTCGGTAAAATCGACTTAATCCTTTTGTCTGTCCCTGTTTGTCCTCTCTGTGTTTAGTCCCTTGTGGGTAGTAAAGAAATAGGTATTTCGTTTGTGTTTAGGTTCTGAGTTCAAATTCCACCGAGATCGTCTCTGCCTTTAATCCTTTCGTGGTCGATAAATTAAGTAGGAATTACGTACTGGGGTCCATCTAATTGACTGCACCTACCCACTCACAATTTCGGATCTTCTACCTAGAGTAGAAAGGAATATGGCATTGCTTGAATCATGCTAATTATTTAAGATATATATAAATTTAGATAAATTCGATACTTCCGTTATGCAGTTCCGGTTGCTGAAAAAAACTGGTTAGAATTTTTACGAGGTCAGCGTGTTCCTGGAAAAACATCTTGCGTTACAGTGGCATGAATTTATATTCAGGAGTATTTCTTTTCTCAACTGTTTTTTGTTACCTACGAGGCTTCTTCCTTCTTAGATCACTTTTTGATTTGTTTTGTTCTTTTCTTTGCTTCAGCCATTGGATTACGGCCATGCTGGGGGCACCACATTGAATGATTTAGTAAAAAAATAATTCGGCCCCAGTACTTCTTTTTAAAAAACATCTGGCATTTATTCTATCGGATTTCTTTTTTACTGGAACGTAAAAGAATCAGAACTGGCTTCACAGGTTTTGCAGAACAGACTATATATATGTGTGTGTGCATGTGCGTGTGCATGTGTGTGTATATATGTGTGTATGTGTGTGTATGTATGTGCATATGTTTGTCTATATGTGTGTGTGTATGTGTGTGTATGTGTATGTATGTGTGTGCATGTGTGTGTATGTGTGTGTGCATGTGTGTGTCCATGTGTGTGTGCATGTGTGTGTATGTGTGTGCATGTGTGTGTGTGTCTATATGTGTTATGTGTGTGTCTATATGTGTTATGTGTGTGTATGTGTATGTGTGTCTTAGCAGTTAGTTAAAAAGACTTATAGAATAAGTAGCAAATTTCAAAAGGTAAACGTACTGGGGCCAATTTGCTCAACTAAACCACTGAAGGTGATGCTCCGGCATGGACGCAGTCCAATGACTGAAACAAGTAAAAGTGTATGTGTGTGTGTTGCGTATATATGTGCACATCTATATACACACCTGTGGAGGTGCGTGGCTTAGTGGTTAGGGTGTCAGCATCATGATCGTAAAATTGTGGTTTCGATTCCTGGACCGGGCGACGAGTTGTGTTCTTGAGCAAAACACTTCATTTCACGTTGCTCCAGTCCACTCAGCTGGCAAAAATGAGTAACGCTGCGATGGATTGGCGCCCTGTTCAGCTGGGGAACACATACGCCATTGAAACCGGGCCTATGAGCCTGGCTAGGCTTTAAAAGGGCGCATTTATTTTATTTATTTAGACAACTAGCACCACATATAAATGACGGACACACACACACACACACACACATACACACACCACACACACACACACACACACACACACACACACACACACACACACTGACAAATATACATCATTTATTGAATAACAATAAACGAATCATTATTAAAACATGTTAGCAAATTGTAATTCGCCGCTTAAGGTATTAACCATAATTGAGCTTGAAGACTGAAGGAGAAAGAATCCGGAATTGACAAGATGGTCTTTCTAAAATAAGGCTGAACATTGTTACACGTGCTGGAGAGTGAGTTGTTTGAGTTATTGAGCTCCAACCAAAACAACAAGGTTGAAACAATGTTTCAGCTGAGGTTTCGTGTAGTTTAAGATATGGCATAAGTACGAATATCTGCGGAAAACGATTTTAAAGGCGAGCAATGATGTAATTTCTGCTATGCAGATAAGCGAATGCACTTGTGAATTTTATTTTGTAATATGAGTTTCTTTAGAATATTAAAAACAAAATTATATTTTATATTAATAGCCATCGCTTGATATATCATACCATTTGCTTGTTATATTAGGTTGTTCCGAACATAATGGCTTCCCTAAGTGTTATGTTTTGAAACACAATTTTATCACAATATCTTAATTATAGTTTAAGTGAATTTCGGCATACTTAATAATTGTTGTATGCTCTTTACTAATTTTCTACTCATTTCAGATAGTAAACATTCTTGAAGCATAGGCGCCCTTAATTACGAACATAACAAAAAAGGACCTTTGCTTACTTTTCTCGCATGAGTTCAAGCTTGGGCACAATGCCTCCCAAACTGCTGCCAATATCAACAAAGCATGGAGAGAGGAGTCCACAAGTGATCGCACAGTATGAAGGTGGTTTCAGAAATTATGTAGTGGTGATGAGAGCCTTGAAGACAAAGATGATAGAAGACGGTCATGCAGTCTTGACAATGAACTATTGAAAGCAATTATTGAACAAAACCCACGTCAAAGTGTCTGAGAAATGTCTCAGGCACTCGGTGTCGGTATTGCAACAGTCTTATGCAATCTCCAGAAGATTGGTAAGGCAAAAAAGCTCAATAAATGGGTACAGCATGAGCTCAAGGAAAATCAAAATGTTCGGCGTTTTGAAGTGTGCTCTATGCTTTTCTGGGAAAAAAGAACAATGATCCTTTTCTTGACTGAATAGTCACTTGTGACAAAAAGTGGATCCTTTTTGATAAACGTAAACGATCAAGTCAATGGCTTACTCATGATGAGTCCCCCAAACATTTCCCATAGCCACAGTTGCATCAGCAGAGATTATGGTGAACTGGCTGGTGGTTTGCAATTGGTATTGTCCATTACAGCTTTCTGGAAGCCAATCAGAGAATTACAGCAGAGGATTACTGCAATTAACTCACTGAAATGCATGTTTACTCGCAGAAAATGATACCTGCATTGGTGAATCGGCGTGGCCCAATTCTGCTCCACTATAATGCAAAGCCACATGTTGCAAGAATGACGCTTCAGAAACTCACAAACTTGGGATACGAGACTTTACCATACTCTTCATATTCTCCTGATCTTTCACCTACTGACAACCATTTTTAAAGCATTTAAACACGTTTTTAAGTGATAAAACTTTCAGGTCCAAACCAA
>NC_043004.1:81941416-81956416 GCF_006345805.1 Octopus sinensis | reverse complement strand
TTCGGGGAGGAGATCAGTGGATAACATGAACCTCAGCCCCCAACTGGTACTAATTTTTTCGACCTCAAAAGAATGAAAGACCAAGTCGACCTCGACGGAATTTGAACTCAGAACGTAAAGACAGACGAAATGCTGCTAAGGATTTTACTTGGCGTGCTAACAATTCTGCCAGCTCGTCGCCTTAAGAACAACAACAATAATAACAACAGCAACAGTAGCAGTAGCAGCAGCAGCATATCAAAATGGCTGCTAACAATGTTAACAAACCCGCTTCCACTCCTCACTCCCAATAACCGCTGGTTAAACTAAATAGACTTTTCAAGCATTCGTCTTACGTTTAATATTCCTTCTACAATTGTTAATAAAATATTTTAAATGAATGTAAAGTTCGCATAATGTTGCTTACAACATGGCTCCCTTGATTTTATTACATCTGTAACAAAATTAATGCAGCCATCTTGTATTCAACATTTATCTATAATCAAATACGGAATACGCACAAGGCACAAAATTACTCTCTTACTATTTAGCTGCTGTTGTTATTTAGCTGCAAATAAACCGTGGTAGAGCAACAGATCATCCAGTTTTTAAAGCGATAGTTTATCTCAGAATGGATTAACTAATATAGTCTTCTATTTTCTAAATATTTTTTTAAATACTGTGAGTGTAATTTGAGAGAAATTTAACTGCTATTTCTGGCTGCCTGGATGACAATATACACTCTTTCATCGGTTGTTCGACCATATAATTAATGTGTAGTAACCGAGGGAAATATATCCAATCAAATCAGAGTTAAATCTCACTTCTGAGAACAAAGCAGCAGGGATTTATTACACCATGTAACAATTTTTTTAGTTTTTTGTCTTCGAACAGTAAGTGTTATCATTAATAAATCTCCGAACGAGATATAAACAGTAACCGCTCGAGAACGTAAAGTGTACTAGCCATCTGAATGTGGCTAGCCACTGGGGGTGGGGTGTTACTGACGCTTTTAGCCCCAGGAGATCGACGTCTCCAGCTGGCGTTAGACACAATTTCAGTGCCATTGTGTTATTTGCAAAGGGAGGTCATCCTCCCTCGAAAACCTAAGTGATACATACGGACTATAGTTTCAAGGTTTTTGCCTCTCAACACAAGGGCACTGAAATTGTGTCTAAGGCCAGCTGGAGACGTCGATCTCCTGGGGCTAAAAGCGTCAGTAACACCCCACCCCCAGTGGCTAGCCACATTCAGATGGCTAGTACACTTTACGTAAGTAAGTGTTATTTTGTCTAGAAATCATAGGGAACGACTGTTATTCCCTTCAAACTTTGCTTTTGTGACCTGGGCATCAATGTCTTGAAACTGACCTATTTTCCATTACATTTCAGACAGATCCAGCTCTGAGTTGCTGAAGCAGAAATATCGTTATAGCAAATATTCTGCTCATTAGCAGATTTGCTTGTCAGTTGCTTGACCTTGACCACTTGAGCATGTCTCTTAGTGGCTAACAATATGTACATCTCTAATCATGAGCAGGAATAGTAGGAGAGCATCATAGCCATGGGTTGAGAGGGATTCTTTGGAGGTTTAAATAAATATTGTAACAAGAGCAAAGTTTGAAGGAAGCATTAGGCATTTTATCATACTTTCTAGGGGTTAACAAATAGGAAATAGCAGTTGTTACCCAAGGACAAAAGTCCTGTTACCCAGTGTTCTTATTATAGTGGACGTGGTTTTTGTAGAGCTAGATCCATTCTCTCTACCCTCAAATTTCTAATGATCTGGAGCACAACTCTTATATGATAGTTGTCAGGGTGCAGAATCTGTATGGACTTACGTTCTCTTAGATGAGATATTAAAGCGCTAAATAACCTCATCTGCGCTGGGTCCGTTAGGGTATGTTTGTGCGATCTTCTTTCGAAGGCAATTCAATCACATGATAATTAACCCATAGCCGGAACCCTAATAGGTGATGCTTGTCCGAGTCAGTGTAGATCTGAGAACAATAGGGGCTAAGACATAGTTCCACACTCCTAAAACCCTTGAAATTCCCGAACTAGAGCCTCACCACCGGATGAAGTTTAAAATTGTACCCAGGACCTATATATATATCTTTTAATGAACGCAGTATATATTTTCGTGAGTTTCTAATAGCTTCATGCGATGAAAAGGATACAGATGGCATTTTACAAAACATCTAGTGTCTTCATGCAATCTTCAGGTTGTGCTCACATGGCATATAGAACCTAAAACAGTAGCTCATAAAAAATATATATATTGTTTTCATTAAACAATATTAATCTCTATCCAGATGGAATACTTTTTTGTTCATCTTACCTCCGGGAACAGTACAAGATATATGTATATATATATGTATATATATATATATATATATATATATATATATATATTATAATATATATATATATATATATATATATATATATATATATATATATATATATACATATATATATATATATATATATATATATTATATATATATATATATATATATATATATATATATATATATGATACAAAATTGGACAAGAACGCAAAACATCCGGACAACTAGGTGATAAAAAAAGGCACAAAAAACATCCAGATATACGATACAAAAAAAAAACAAGGACGGGTCATTCGAAGCTTTCTATCCTCAGTCAAGAACCGGATCATCCTTGCAATTTCGGCTGGATGATCCGGTTCTTGACTGACGATAGAAAGCTTCGAATGACCCGTCCTTGGTTTTTTTTTGTATCGTCTATCTGGATGTCTTGTCCATTTTTGTATCACCTGGTTTCCGGATGTTTTGTGTTCTTGTCCCATTTTGCATTTCAAATTTACAGAAAACAAAAGACAAAGACAGATGAAGGCACAACAAGCAGGTTTATTAGTTTAACACTCGGGAAGAATAGAAAAGTCTTTGACGTTTCGAGCCTACGCTCTTCGACGGAAAGGATTAAGGGGACAAAAACGGAAAGAGAAAAACTGTGTAAGGATTAACGGCTCAACCTGATGAAATAGCCAGAGGCGTTGCATTATACAAATATGAGTGTGTATATGTATGTGTGTAGGTATGTATGTTTGTGCGCATGTGTGATGCGTAAAAGATTGTCTAACACCTCGGTTTGAATAAATATGGACAAAACCTACACCCTGTATTGAGTACCATTGTCCGATTTCGTTTAGGAACTGCAGCAGTAATTCGTTCGAAGCTGGTGGTTCTCCATCGCCGCCAATTCGATTTTCTTCTCTGTACACGTTCGTTCAGGCAGCCATTACGCGAACACTTCTCTTAGTGTACCGAATGAACGCATAAAAGCGAAAATATATAGAGTAGCACCAGGTGAATTATCAAGATTTTACCGATGTACTTATAGCTGGAGTGATAGGAATTTTTTTCGTTTCATTTTGGCGAGTTATGTCTCAATATTGTTGTAATAGACACTCTATTTTTTTAACAAGAAACGTAACTTTACTTGCTTTGCCAAAACAACAACAACAACAACAATGACGACAACAACAACAACAATGACGACAACAACAACAACAATGACGACAACAACAACAACAATGACGACAACAACAACAACAACAACAATAATGATAATAATAATAATGAACTATTCGTGATTTCGAAATGTCTAACGTCACAACATAAAACACTGTTTTGGAATGAAGAACCAAGGAAATGTAGTGATATATATTTATACTATTATATATATATATATATGTATGCTAACACATGTGGTTAAGAGCGCGGGCTACTAACCCCAAGATACCGATTTCGATTCCAGGCAGTGACCTGAATAATGATAATAATAATAATAATAATAATAATATTTTATTATTTTACATATAAGAGAACAAAGTGTACGTACGCCGCTATATATATATATATAAAATGCAAAATGGGACAAGAACACAAAACATCCGGAAACCAGGTGATACAAAAATGGACAAGACATCCAGATAGACGGGGGACTTTTAAGATGTAAGAAGGAAAATTCAGAGCTCCGAAACCTATCCACAAACATCGAAAACAAGGACATCCTATGGAGCCAAAGTTTTACTAACAAAGAATTGGACTGTATCCGAGTAAGTAATACAAATTGAAATTTATTACTATTTTCGAAACGAAATTATGTATTTTGACTCGATATCATCTCCACCTCTAACACAACACATGTAAACATGCGTGGAACATCACGATCATCTCCGACCCCAAACACCATGTACAAAGGAACTACGAAGAAATTAAATGCCACCGATACTATTCAACCCAAGAATAACAATCGAGCGGTACGTACATTAAACCTACAACAAAAATGTACGAAAAACTACACGTGCGAAATAATGTGACAACAGAAATAAACGGACCGGTACCCTACGAAAATGACGACCGTCAAAATATGGGCCGGACGTTGTACCTCATGTCCCGCAAATAAAACCCAAAAGACGTAAATGGACACGTGAGGAATACATTTCTATCTTACACGCATACTTCACAGCAGTACTCTACCAAAAAATGAAAATACAACAACACATACATATAAAATATGGAAGGAAAATAATATAGAGATTTAGACTTGGATACAGCAATGAACCCTAATAATTAGCTAACGTACGAAGATACATTCTCAACACAAAAAAATATCACAAATAGAAATAGAACACCTAAAAAAAAACATACACCAGGAAAATGTAGATAGAAGCCACACAACAATGCCCAATAATATAAACACTGAAACTGTAAAACACGAAGACAAAACGCAACATTCCCAACAAACACGATGTAAACAACGAAGGGGAGCCTAATGATTATGATAATAAAAAAATAAAATAATCAAAGAACTGAAAACCACAGAGCTCACAATGGACCACCGACCATACCTCCCAAGAATCAAAATAAACAAAATAACAACACCTATTATAAACAGCATAAACCTAGCCGTCACTGAACTGATAGCCACTGAATCAAAAAAAAGTGATATCACTGAGCTAAATAACCTAATATACGCAGCAGCACACTGCAGCCACAAAAGAAGCTGGATACTCACCCAAACCCGCCCAAACAGGAGTACCACCACCCAAACAACCCTGTGGATAATAACATCCAAAGCAAAATAAAAAAAAATAGAAAAGACCTGTCAATTCTTAATGAAATCAGCAAAGAATCAACGCTACTGAGCAACAAAAAGAGAACAAAAATACTCCGCAAATATAACATCACAGAAAAAGATTTGCCTGAATAAAAGAAAAGCTGAAGCAAGATATCCTTGCCAAAGCACAAAGGATCCGCCGGTACAAGAAACGCCAACGCTTCTTTGAAGAAAACAAAAAGTTCAACTCCAACCCCAAAAGTTCTACCAAGAACTGGGCAAAAATAAAATAGAAGTCACTGCAGCACCAACGGCAGAAGAATTGGAAGAATTCTGGGGAGAAATATGGTCGGCGAACGAACCACCAAAAAAAAGGAGTATCAAAATAACAAACTCGGCATCTGAACAAATTGGACCCCCATAACAACTGAAGAGGTCACCCAGGCACTGCAAAGACTAAGCAACTGGAAGGCACCTGGGCATGACAAGATCCCCAACTTCTGGTTGAAATATCTAACAGGAATGCACAAAAAGCTGGCTGAAAACTTTAACAACGTACTAGCAGAGTCAGAGACAATGCCTGAATGGCTCACGAAGGGGAAAAACCTTAATTCCCAAATCAAATGAAACAGAAAAACCAGAAAACTACAGACCAATAACCTGCCTCCCTACTATGTTCAAGGCATTTACTGCAGTGATATCACAAAGGCTGAACAAGCACCTGGACGAAAACAAACTGTTCCCAGAAGAGCAGAAAGGATGCCGCAAAGGCTCATATGGCTGTAAAGATCAACTAATGATTAATAAAGCCATAACTGAAGACAGCCACAGAAAGAAGAAAGGCCTCAGTATGGCCTGGATTGACTACAAAAAGGCGTTTGATAGCATCCCCCACACATGGATCCTCGAAACACTATCCATTAACAAAGTAGCACCAACAATCATAAAATTCATAGAGCACTCTATGAATAAATGGCAAACAGTCCTACACCTCCAAACAAAAGAAGGACTCATGAAAACCAAAGACATCCCCATTAGAAGAGGAATATTCCAGGGAGATACGCTCTCTCCACTCCTTTTCTGCTTGGCACTGTCACCTCTATCTGATATGCTAAATAGAACTGGATGCGGATATAAATGTTACGGCAAAACGATCAGCCACCTTTTATATATGGATGACCTAAAACTATACGCTGCAAATGATAAACAGCTGGAAACACTATTAAAGACAGTTCATGGATTTACCAAAGAAATAGATATGAAATTTGGATTAGAAAAATGCGCCAAAGTAACCATGAAAAGAGGAAACTAGTTAAGAGTAACAACATCACACTAGATGAAGCAAATGAAATAAAAGAATTAGACCAAAGCCAAACTTACAAATACTTAGGAATCCATGAACTAGATAAGACACAACACACACAAATGAAAGAGAAAATAAAAAAGAATATTATAGACGAGTTAGATCAATACTAAACACAGAGCTCAATGCTAAAAACAAGATAATAGGTATCAACACTTTAGCTGTCCCAGTTATAAGTTACAGCTACAATATCCTTAACTGGACACGAAATGAACTGACCAAAATAGACAGGAAAACAAGAAAATAATGACAGGATCTAGGATGCATCACCCAAAATCTGACATAGAAAGACTATATACACAACGTATAGAAGGTGGTGTAGAGGCCTTATACAGCTGGAAAACTACTATAAAATAACCACCATAGGACTGCAAAAATATCTACTTCAGAAGGAAGGAAAACTGATCCAGATAGCGGCAAAACACGAGCAAAACAAAAAACTGTTCTCAGTATTTAAGGAAGCTGACAAATACAAACAAGAAATCATACCACCTAATAAACATGAAGAAGAAGAAGAAGAAGAAGAAGAAGAAACAACAAAAGCTATAAAAAAAATGAAATCCAAACTAAAAATAGAACAGCAACGAACCATGATAAAACGATGGCAAGAAAACCCCTTCATGGTAAATACTGGACTAAACTAACGCAAAAGAAATAGACAAAGAAAAAATCCCAGCAATGGTTGAGAAGCTCAGGACTCAAAGCAGAAACAGAGGGATTTTAATTGCAGCACAAGACCAAAGCCTCCCCACCAGAAATTACCAAAAACATGTAATGAAAAGAAATATTACAAGTAACTGCAGAATATGTGGAGATGGACAAGAAACAATAAATCATATTATCTCTGGCTGCCCAGTCCTGGCTAAGAAGGAATATATTTACAGACATGACAGAGTTGGAACCTACATACATTGGAAGCTATGCCAACATTATGGAATAACAACAGAAAAAAGATGGTATAGGCACACACCAGAAAAGGTCACAGAAAACGAGAAAGCAACCATACTCTGGGATATGCCGATACACACAGATAGAGAAATTAAGGCCAACAGACCAGATATAGTTGTCAGAGACCATGAAGAAAAAAATGCTTTCTAATTGATGTATCAGTACCGGCAGATGACAACGTGTCTCTAAAAGAAATGGAGAAACTCTCAAAATACAAAGACCTGGAAATAGAGGTAACTAGAATGTGGAATCTGAAAACAGAAACAATTCCTATCATAGTAGGTGCATTAGGCATGATAAAAAAATATTCAGACAAATACATAACAAAAACACCAGGACTTACAAACACATATAACATATAGAAAATTGCACTACTAGGCACTGCACACATCCTACGCAGAACACTTTCCATACAATAACCATCAGAGCATCAAACAAATCACAGCACATACCCAAGGCACACAGAGCTGCGCTCGGTAGTGAAGTGAAAGCACGCTATAAAAATAAAAATAAAACTACTGAATAATAATAATAATAATAATAATAATAATAATAATAATAATAATAATAATATAATAATGAATAATAATAATGAATAATAATAATAATAATAATAATACTAATAATAATAATAATAATAATAATAATAATAATAATAATAATAATAATAATAATAATAATAATAATAATAATGATAAATCTAATACTGTACAAACATACTTAAACTGGAGACAGAAACACCCTGAAGTAAGACCCTACATAGACAGTAACAAACTTGCCAACGTCAGAAGAAACATTATAAAAAAAAATTACTGACTGAAGTAGAGATTGATCAAGTTAGACAAGCAATATCGGATAAAATGAACGGAGCTGCAGCTAGAGAAGATAATACAGAGGAAATAATTATAGACCAGCCCAGGGCTGATAAAAACGAAGTAAGGATTGAAAGAGTTAGTATAAGTGATAGGCAAAGTGAAATACTCCCTGAACCAATCATAAACACTAAGACAGATGAACATCAAATAGATAAAGAAAGTCACACAAATATTGACCCAACAGAACTACATGAGCTAAAAAATCAAATCATGATTGAATGGCTGAAAATTAAAGAAACCAGCATGGATGAACACTCCCTAAAATCCGCAACTCTAACCAAAACATGAAAATAATTGGTAAAATTCGGCTTGCACTTAAGGATATAATTTCAGCTAATGATGTTGATATCACAAATCTCAACCACCTATACTATGCATCCGCGAAAATCTCAACGATCCTATGTGGTGCAAAGATTAGAAAACGGCAACATTCCCACAAAAAGCCTTCTTGGCAAGAGCGTTTGCAACAACAAATTAAACTATTTAGATCTGACATTGAATATTTGAAAAACCTTAAGGTTCACAAGACTACCAAACCTACAAAACCCCCAAAATTACTGAAAAAATACAATATGAAAACTATACTTGATATTGATGCCACCATAGAAACCATCAAACAAAAGGTATCTGCCAAAGCTGCCCGCATAGTGAGGTATGAAAAGCGTGTTTGATTTTTCAAGGACAACATATTCAAAAATAACCCCAAGAATTTTTACAAGAAGATAGGAAAAACAGCGTTTACTGCAAGGTCTGTACCATCAAAAGAAGAAGTGCAGGGATTTTGGAATAAAATTTGGGCAGAAGAAAAAACACACAACGAAAAGGCCCCCTGGATTGATAGAATATCTACAGAACTGGACCCCTTAGAAGAGCAAAAGTGGGAGGGTGTCAAGGTTGAAGATATAAGATCTGCTCTCAGGAGGTCAAGCAAATGGAAGTCTCCAGGAAAGGATAAAATCCCTATCTTCTGGCTGAATGCCTTCCCAGAGAGCCATGAACTGCTAACAGAACTGTACAATGATGTTTTGCAACACCCTAGTAGGATGCTTCCTTGGCTAGTTAATGGGTTAACATTCCTGCTTCCAAAAAGTGAAGAAACAAATGAACCAAAAAACTATAGACCCATATCCTGCTTAACAACTATGTATAAAACGCTAACATCTGTCCTGACGGAATATACTTATAGTTTTTTAACAGACAGCAGCATATTCCCTAATGAACAGAAAGGGTGTAAACGTGGATCCTACGGCTGTAAAGATCAACTACTCATCAATAAGATGATCTTAGAAGATTGTCACAAACGACACAAAAACTTATCAATAGCCTGGATAGACTATAAAAAGGCTTTTGATAGCCTACCACATAGCTGGATTAGGAAATGCCTGGAAATGTATAAGATAGCACCTACTCAGCGAAACCTTTTCACTGTAAGTATGAGATCATGGAGAACCACACTAACTCTGAACAGTGACAATGAATCCCTAAATGCTGGTGATGTAAAAATTTCGTGTGGCATTTTCCAGGGTGACTCACTGTCACCACTCCTCTTTTGTTTAGCATTAATACCTCTCTCAAAACTGCTCAATTACGCGCAGTACGGGTATATAATGTTTGATAAAAATATAAATCATCTCATTTACATGGATGATTTAAAGATTTTTGCAAAAAATGACCAACAACTCAAGGGCTTACAAGCGATAGTCAAACAATTCAGTGACGACATCAGAATGCAATTCGACCTCGATAAATGTGCAAAAGCTACCTTTATCAATGGAAAAATGACAGAAACATCTAACGTTAACCTTGACCAGCAGAATGTCATAAAAGAACTAGACCCAGCGGAGAGCTACAAGTACCTAGGGGTAATTGAAGGGAAGGAATAAGTCATTCAGAGATGAAGGAAAGGATCAGGAGAGAATGTTATCGAAGAGTGAGAGCAATACTCAAGACAGAGCTGAATGCAAGAAACAGGATCGAAGCGATCAATGCATTAGCCATACCAGTCGTGACTTACAGTTTCAATATCGTTAACTGGTCAATTACTGAAATATGTCAGCTCGACAGAAAAATAAGAAAACTGTTGACAATGCATAGAATGCACCACCCTAACGCAGATACAGAACGACTTTATCTGCCAAGAAAAGAGGGAGGCCGTGGTCTTTTGCAACTGGCAATAACAATGAAGATTGCTACAATTGGCCTAGACACCTACCCGAAAACGTCTGAGGACTGGATGTTAAAACTTGTCTCAAAACATGAAAACAAGAAAGCATCATACTCAGTAACAAAACAGGCAAAGGAATATCTAAGTGAATTCCGAATACAACAAATTTCGGAATTAGAGATAGACATACAAGAAACAAGCACAGAAAAAACTAGGCGCATGAAAACCCGTGCCAAAACTGCGGCCTTAGATATTCTGAATAATAAATGGCAAGAAAAACCTCTCTATGGCAAATACCCAAAGAGAGCGAATAATGCAGATATTGACAAAGCCCTGACCCATCAATGGCTAATAGCCTCTGGCTTAAAATCTGAAACAGAAGGGTTTATCATAGCAGCTCAAGATCAATGCCTACCAATAAGAAACTACCAGGCCAACATATTAAAGAACGGCAGTAGCCCAACATGTCGTGTATGCCGACAACAAAATTAAACCATTGATCATGTCTCCAAATGCAGTTTTCTAGCACCTACAGAGTATCTCAACAGGCATGATAGAGCTGCACAATATATTCACTGGGTAATTTGCAAAAACCTGGATTTGCCCCATGAAAAAAACTGGTGGGAACACAATCCACCTCCAGTGCTTGAAAATGACCACATCTCACTCCTCTGGAACTTCACCATTCAAACTGACAGAAAGATAGATGCAAATAGGCCAGACATCATATTGAAAGACTTCAGACAAAGAACATGCCTCCTCATTGATATGAATGTCCCAATCGATATAAACGTATCTGTCAAGACCTACCAAAAACTCAGCAAATATAAAGATCTTGAAATAGAAATCAGCAAAATGTGGAAGCTGAAGACTAAAACAATACCTGTTGTCATAGGTGCCCTGGGAATGATAGCGAAAGGGACTGATTGCTACCTAACTCAGATACCAGGAAACCCCAAAATGGCAGAAATTCAAAAGATAGTGCTCATGGGAACTGCTCATATCCTACGCAAAATACTTTCTATGTAATCCCAAGGTTCAAAACAAACTTTTTTTTTTAAATTTATGTATTAGACATTCACTAGTACAACACCCAAAAAAACCCCAAATATATGGCACACTAGGCATAACAACAACGTGAACTTCCAACCTGTTGTCTCTTGAGGTCTCTGGGTGAGACTTGGAGTCAACTTGTACAGACATAAAGCAAAAGTCAAACATAGAATAATAATAATAATAATAATAATAATAATAATAATAATAATAATAATAATAATAATAATAATAATAATAACAACATCGAAAAATACCTTAGGAATGACAGCCGAGGTTCGAAATTTCCCCAAGACGCCTGATGAAGGCTGGAGGGTATATCAACCGAAACGTTGTGTTAACAACAAACAAGATGAGGACAGATATATGTCAAATGTAAATGATGTAAATAATGCTAACATAACGTTTTCAGGGCGATCTAAAATTTACTTTCAATAATTTATATATATATATATTATATATATATATATTATATATATATAAATACTTTAATACAACAGAAACAATTGTCGGCTTTGTAAGGTGAATTCTGCAATCAAAGACATGATTTTTTTCTACAAGAAAAATACCCTACGTAATTTTGGTTGCCTAATACTCAGGATTTCTCGTAATTTTTCTAAATGATATTTAGATCTACTTATCATACATTAGGAATTACCTTGGATGTGTATCCTACTTGCATTTATTGGTATCTAATTGTTGGGTGTAGTAAACTAAATTCGTTTACAACAATGGGATATTTTCGGTTTGAACGGCAGCTTTTAACATAATTTCTAGGTAACTAAAAAAATTTAAACATCGTATACTGGTAGAATGTGTTTATAAAACATCTTTTTCTCTTGGCTTTATTGAGAAAATTCTATAGTTTGTAAGATATTTGTTGTTTTTTTCTTCAATTTCTGCAATTTCAACCAATCACTGACGTCCATTGAGGTAAACAACATTCTGTGCCGTATGAATATGTCCCTCGTTTAAGAAACAGATTGGGTTTATTTACATTTGTGAAGAAAAAATATGCGCTTCCCCCACCCCTAACTCTAACTAACCCTAACCCTAAAATAGACTGAAATGCAATAGATCGATACTAGGGTCATAATTATGGGTGACAATTTCATATGACACCGCTAGAAAAAACTGCCGTTCAAACTGAAAATATACCAACAATGTATTACTGATATCTGCCTGGATTTTTAATCCCGTTTTTCTTGAATATAGTCATTGAAAAGGTTGCTAGAAGCAGCGAGAGAGCTTTGACTAATCATAAAGAAAAGGAGTGGAATTGAACCAGTGCGTGAGTTATTAATATTGGCATAATGACTCTCCCTAGATACAACAAAATTTGTTTCAACACACGAATTCACATAAAGAATCTTGCAAACCAGATACAAAAACGAAATATATATTTATATACACACACACTATTCTAAACTCATACTGCAATGTGTGTGTGTGTGTTTCAGTGCTTGTCCCTCATCACCGCAAGACAACCAGTGTTGGCGTATTTACGTCGCCGTAACTTAGCGGTTCGGGGAAAAAAACCGATAGAATACATTTTGTAAGGAGATGCAAATACGCTCGAATATTTTGCAATGCAAGTTTCCTTTTCCCTAGAACCAAGCCGATGCTGTTTTAAGTAAAACGTTAACAAACCATCTAACTTTAAGCACACTGTTACCCTCGACCGTAATTTTAGAGTTTTAATGCTTTCAGCCACGTATTATACATTTGCACAAATCACATTTTACAATAATACTTGGCGCTCAGCCTAAATATCTGTTAGCTCGAGGCATATTAAACAACTCTGTTACATCAAATTATCCTTGTACGCCTAATGCAAACAACCTTTAAAATATTCGAACGCATTTGCGTCTCCTTACAAAATGTGTTTCTAAGATAAACTTCCTTTCAAATGACGTCTTTAAAGTTTTGCAAAAAAAATAAATAAATATTTGATTGCAAATTAGGGAGATCTTTGGGTTTTTTTTTCTCTTACTTGTTTCAATCATTAGACTGCGGCCATGCTGGGGCAAGGCGTTGAAGAATTTTAGTCGAACGATTCGACCCCAGCATGTATATTTTTCTTTAAGACTGGCACTTATTCTATCGGTCTTTTATGTCAAACTGCTAAGTTACAGGGGCGTAAATACATCAACACCGGTTGTCAAGCGGTGATGAGGGACAAACACACACACACACACATATACACGCGCACACACACACATACACTCACATATAAATAATTTCTTTTTTCCCCACCATCGCTTGACAACCGATGTCGGTGTGCTTACGTCGCTGTAACTTAGCAGTGCAGCAAAAGAGCCTGATAGAATAAGTCCTAGGCTGATAAAGAATAAGTCCTGGGATCGATTAGCTCAACTAAAGGCGGTGCTTTAGGATGGCAGCAATCAAATGACTGAAACAAATAAAAGGGTAAAAGGATATATATATATTAAATAATATAATATAATATAATATAATATGATATATATATATATATATATATATATAATATATATATATATATATATATATATATATATATATATATATATAACGGGAAGCTTTATGAAAATAGACAAAAGACGAAGGCAGGTTTACGGAAATAAACAAAAGACGAAGGCAGGTGGAATACAAACAAACAATTGTATTAGTATGGCGCTCAGGAAATATAAATAAAACAAGTCTTTAACGTTTCGAGCCTACGCTCTCCAACAGACTTATATATATATAATTAAATAAGGGTAGAAATTGATATTAATCAATTAAAACCAGTGGCCTAGCATATTTTAAAAATCCGAAGATTAAAATTTTTTTTATATACAAAATTTAGAGGATTGACTACTAAAAGTGGACAGCCTGTATGCTAGATATAAACGTCAAAATCACCATTTCCCACAGAGAATATGTTCTCAAGAAAAAATTCAGCAAAAAACCAAAGCGTAAAATCTTTTCAATTCCACATTGCTCTACCTTCCCCCCATTCCAACCAACCTCCTACACTGTCCCAACATGTTATATTGGCAAAAATCTCTACTCCAAAGTACTGTTGCTGAATATCTCACATTGTGAGATTTAAAAATAGTAATTTTCTAATAAAAGAATATTACTGTATATTATGAAATTATGTGACAAATATATAATATGCGTCTAAATAAATTAATTTATACCTATATGATATTTCGGTTAATCTTTCATGCTACGGACTAACCTCATAAAAATAATTCATGAGGCATAAGCAGAACAATGAGAATCCAAAGAACAGTGTATCTATTCAATGTAAATATGCTGATCACCGTTGTTTTTCGACTACGGAGAGCACCTCTTCCCTTTAGACGATGTGCGTTCACTTACACACGTGATTCATCAGGTGTTCTCCTTTGACGAACAAGCAACAGTCATCAGAGATTCACTTTCGGAGCTGCCAGGATATGAAGAACGGATAAATACGTTCTTGTCTAAACTAGAGCTGGCCACCCTGAACCCCACCGGCCGCATACGTCCCGCAGACCT
>NC_043004.1:81923916-81933916 GCF_006345805.1 Octopus sinensis | reverse complement strand
CAAAGCCCAGTATACCCATCATGACTACCCGTTTGATTAGGGTACACCAGGCACATTCATCACAACCATATGTGCGCGACATGGTGATCTCATATCAAGATAAGCAGTGCATGACCTTGCAGGTGGGGCCCAGTTAGAATTTTCTTCAGGTCGAGTAGCTCATCCTGCTCAAAAGGTCCCTGAATAAGGGTTGTTTAAGGATGTTGAACGAAACACCAATGTTTCCCAAAGGTGAGTTATTCAAATCCCAAAGAATTTCCCTCATCACATGTTTATGATGCCCCCCCCCCACTACTTCTGCTTGTGGTCAGAGGTGCACGTATCGTCAGCCACTAAGGGACATGGTAACAGGTTATGGTCAAACAACTGACGAGCAAATCCTTGGTATTGAGCAGAATATTTGCTGTAGCTCATCTTTTATACCAAGACAAAACAATGTACATGATAACACTTCCAATCAGTTAAGATCAGAAGCCATGAGAGCCACTGCCCGGTACTGCATTATGGCATTTATTATTATTATTATTATTATTATTATTATTATTATTATTATTATTGCTGCTACTACTACTACTACTACTACTATTGAGTAGCAAACGATAGGTTCGGAAGAACATGAGACGAAATAGGTTTGCGGTAAATTAGATACGGACCGTTTATTTCTTAATTCATCTCCTGCTGACGTGGCAGCTTTACCTTTTCGTCCTTCCAACAGATGATACAAATACAATCCTTCTCACACCCGCCAAGTATCAGAACCGATTCAACTGAGTAAGTCCTTCGCCTCGTCCCTGATACGTCTGATCGTGTGCCAATGCTAGAAGACAATAGCTTGAATGAATTTAGTATGTTACGCAATATGTCATATAGTAAAATTCGGATCTTTTCGGTTTGAACGGCAGTTTTTAACATAATTTCTAGGTAACTAAAATATTTTAAACTTCGTATACTGGTAGAATGTGTTTATAAAACATCTTTTTCTCTTGGCTTTATTGAGAAAGTTCTATAGTTTGTAAGATATTTGTTGTGTTTTTCTTCAATTTCTGCAATTTCAAACAATCACTGACGTCCATTGACGTAAACAACATTCTGTGCCGTATGAATATGTCCCTCGTTTAAGAAACAGATTGGGTTTATTTACATTTGTGACGAAAAAAAGATACCCTAACCCTAAAATATATTGAAATGCAATAGATCGATACTAGGGTCATAATTATGGGTGACAATTTCATATGACACCGCTAGAAAAAACTGCCGTTCAAACCGAAAAGATCCTAAAATTCTAATACAGGCCCAAGACCAGAAATTTAAGTAGTTGGTTAGATCAAGAGATTGCAACGATATATCAAAAAATAGGATCGATGTATTTAACTTTTCATTCTTTTTCTTCTTTGCTTTCATAATTTTCGCTTTTCCCCCTCCCCAACCAACTCCATTGGAACAAAAGGTGAACTTTTTCAATAGTCTATAATTTTGAATTATAATAATCTAGAATTGTATGTGAGTTTTTTTTTCTTTTTCTGTTGAGAAATAGAATGAAAATTCGGTGGAATTTCTTTCCGACGGAAATTAAAGTCGATGTGTCTGGCAGAGCTCATTCACGGCTCATTGCTTCGAAATTAAAGAACAATGGTAATGAAACTTGGTGAATATGTATGTGGATGTGAGTGTGGGTAAGTCGAAGAGTAGAGAAATAACATCTCGTCAGTGCGACGGCAATCTGGTTTCAGTTCTCAGCTCTAAACACCTTATGTCATCAATTCATTGACGAATGAAATCGAGCGACGTATTGGTTTCAAATTTTGGCACAAGGCCAGCAATTTTGGGGAGCAATAAGTCGATTACATCGACCCCAGTGCGTAACATGTACTTATTTTATCGACCCCGAAAGTATGAAAGGCAAAGTCGACCTCGGCAGAATTATAATAATAATAATAATAATAATAAAAATGATAATAATAATAATAATAATACCTGAATTAAAACCTGATTTTACTGAGTTAAATGAAATTATTTACGCTTCTGCTAGGGCAATTGAAACCAGCTGTATGCCCCCGAAAAAACAAAGAAAACCAAACTTGGGAAGAAATCAAACCTGGAGAAGTAAAATTGAAAAAGAGATTGAATTTATGAGAGGGGAAATATCAATATTAAATGAACTAATATGTGGAAATGATGTAAGATCCAGAACAGGAAGAAAGATGAAGAGAAAATTTAGACCCTCACCAAGAGAAGAACTGATATCAATAAAAGAAACGCTGAAACAAAAAGTCCAAGCAAAAGCCCAAAGAATACGAAGATTTGAGAAGAGAAACAAGTTTTACAAGCAAAATAAGCTGTTTACATCTAATGCCAAAAAATTCTACAGAGAAATAGGGAAGGAGAAAGTAACCGTTAAAGAAGTTCAAAACTTTTGGAAAAGGATTTGGAGTGACAAGAAGACGTACAACATAAATGCAGACTGGATTATACAAACTGAAGGATCCTACCAAAATTTACAACAACAAGCATGGGAAGACATCACAATAGCAGACCTAAGAAAGGCACTCACCAAGGCCCATAATTGGAAATCCCCCGGTAAAGATAGGGTGCCGAATTTCTGGCTCGCATCGCTCCCATGCGCACACGGTAAGCTAGTTCAGCTGCTCAATGGAATTATGAGAGACCCAAAGAAAACACCTGAATGGTTAGCAAGTGGCATTACTTACCTACTCCAAAGAATAACGAAACCAACCTTCCAAAAAACTATCGGCCTATAACCTGTCTATCCACCACGTATAAAATCCTAACATCTATCCTGGCGGAGAAAACATATGCATTCATGGAGAAGAACGATATTTTCCCCATTGAACAAAAAGGGTGCCGCCGAGGCTCTTACGGATGCAAAGATCAACTGCTAATCAATCGTATGATCCTTGAGAACTGTCACAACAGACTTAAAACTTTATGGTAAAGACAATAATGAACTTGAAGGCCTATTGCGCACCGTGAAAGCATTCAGCGATGACATCGGGATGGAGTTTGGACTTGAGAAGTGTGCCAAGGCCACTTTCCAGAAAGGGAAAGTGAAGACCACAAATTCAGTCGTGTTAGATGTTGACACAGTCATAAGAGAGCTTGAGCAAGAACAAACATACAAATATTTAGGGATAAATGAAGGCTCTGGTATTCAGCATGCAAGCATGAAAGAGAAGATCAGGAAGGAATGTTATAGGAGAGTTCGTGCAGTCCTGAAATCTGAACTAAATGCACGTAACAAGGTGTTAGCTATAAATTCCTTAGCAGTTCCAGTTGTTACTTATAGCTACAATGTGTTGAACTGGAATATGAGTGAAGTAAAGAATATAGATAGGAAAATACGCAAGCTGCTGAGTGTAATAGGATGCACCACCCAAAGGCAGACGTAGATCGCCTTTACCTTCCCAGAGCCCAAGGAGGTCGAGGCCTGATCCAATTTGAACTAGCTTACAAAACAACCACAATTGGACTGGCCAAATATCTCGAAATATCGAATGACTGGATGCTAAAGCTCGTGGAAAATCACGAGAGACGAAAGAAGCTTCATTCTATCATAAAGGAAAGCAAAAACTTTGCTATTGATCTCGTGCAGGATACCCAAACTAGACAACCCGAGGGAAGTACGGCAACTATTGTTGCAAAGAAGGTGAAAATGATGGCAACGAAAAAAGCGCACGAGCAGTTGGCTGATAGGTGGGAGGAGAAACCTCTGCACGGCAAATATGTGACCCGCAGCAAACAAGCTGATGTTGACCAGAAGCAAACCCATCAGTGGCTACGGAGCTCAGGGCTAAAAGCAGAGAGCGAAGGTTTCATCCTGGCTGCTCAAGATCAAAGCCTATTAACCCGGAACTACCAGGCCAATGTGATGAAAAATGGAGCCGACCCAAAATGCCGATTCTGCAACATGATTGAAACAGTGGACCACCTAATCTCTGGATGTAAAGTCTTAGCACCAGTGGAGTATAAATTAAGACATGACAGAGCTGGCCAATATCTACACTGGCTAATAAGTCGGCATTACAATATCAAAACTGCCGACAAGTGGTATAATCACCACCCTGAGGTTGTAACTGAAGGAGAAAATGTAACCATTCTGTGAGACTTTCCAGTACATACAGACCGAACCATCAAGGCCAATAAACCAGATATTGTTGTGAAAGACCAAAACAATAAAGTTTGCTTATTGATCGACATGAGCATCCCCTGTGATCATAATATCTCAGCGAAAGAGTTTAACAAGCTCAGAAAATATAAAGACCTGCTCATTGAAATTGAGAAAATGTGGCGTCTCAAGGCGGTTACAATACCAGTGATCGTAGGATCACTAGGAATGATCAAGAAGGGAACCGAAAATTATATGAGAATGATCCCTGGCTTACCATCCCTGCAAGAAGTGCAAAAGATTGTCTTAACTGGTACATCACACGTATTGAGAAGAGCATTGTCGATGTGAGAACTGTTGCTGCTCGTGTATTTTAATTTAACTGAAAAAAAAAAAAATGAACGAACTATTGAGTTTGGTTTAATGGCCTACAAGTGTATACTATGAGTTTCTTTGCCCTAGGAGTCGGGAAGACACTCGGCAAGAAATGGAAGCAAATTTGAAAGAAGAAAAAGAAAAAAAAAAATAATAATAATAATGATGATGATGATGATGATGATGATGATGATGATGATGATGATAACAATAATAATGATGATGATGATGATGATGATGATGATGATGATGATGATGATGATAATGATAATAATAATAATAATAATAATAATAATAATAATAATAATAACAATAATAATAATAATAATAATAATAATAATAATAATAATGATAATAATAATAATAATAAATGCCCTGATGCAGTACCAGGCAGTGGCTCTCATGGCTTCTGATCTTAACTGATTGGAAGTGTTAACATGTACATTGGTTTGTCTTGGTATAAAAGATAGGCTACAGCAAATATTCTGCTCAATACCACAGATTTGATTGTCAGTTGTTTGACCTTAACCAGTTGAGCATGTTCCCTAGTGGCTGACGATATGTGCATCTTTGATCACGAGCAGAAGTAGTGGAGGAGCATTATAGCCATGTGTTGAAAGGAATTCTTAGAGGTTTGAATAATTCACCTTTAGGATACATTGGTGGTTCGTTCAACATCCTTAAACTAGGTTCACAAATTACTTTGTTTTTCATTCTAAAATCGTGGGTGTAATTTCTCAAGCCAAATACAGATACATGCTCAGAGCAAAACCACTTCCGAAGTAATTTTTTTACCATGTTGGTTGTTAAAACATTTAATGTTCTCAATTTTTTATGAAAAAATAACATCACTAAAATACAGAAATGGAGTTGATTTAGCTTTCAGAATAATTTTTTTATTAATTATTTTCATTTGTGTTATTTTTAATATTTGTTTGGCTTCATGTGTTGTTGTTAGATTTTTATTTTATTTTAATCTTGTTTTTTTTTTGTTCTTGTTTTCATTTTGTTGGAAATGTGAAATTAAGTTCGCATAAACAAGGTCGATTTAAAGGGGAGAAAAACGTATCCTCTGGGTATGCATTTGAAATTTATATTGCTTTTCTTTAAGAATTTATCTCAAGAAACAAAGTAATGCAACTGAAAGTATTGCTACCATTCCATTTCATTGATACACCTAAGTTCTTGCTCCTCGTCTGTAACCTTGTACAATCCTCAACAAGCAGACATTTGCCTCAAAGACGACCGAATAATTTGGTAAACCTTCAGATCAAAAGATCTAGTGATGCTATTCCTCTTGTCTAGTTGTAGTCCACATTCTACATTCAACACGCAATACTTATTTGCAATGTTGCAATGTTGCACTCTGGTCATGTTGTGCAGTTTGCTTTGCTCAGTTTGATATTGTACTCTTGCACATACTACACGGACGACCGAGTTGTCCTCCTTAGCCCCAGTTCGGGTCTTCTACACAGTTCGACTTTGGCAGTTTTACATCCGAAATCTATAAACGCAATATCAAATCAGTATTGTTTTATCTAATACAGTGTGTCGGTGGGAAATATAATCTCCGGAAAAAAACCCGCAGTAAATTTGGCTTTTCGCGAAGTATTTGCGTTAAGTATGATACATAGATGTCTATTTTAATCTCATTCTGGTTTGGTTGCACATAACAAATATATTACGTTCTTTTTTTTTGTTTGTTTTTGACGATTTAAAATTTCTTTCTAGAAGGTCAAATGAAATATGAGTGGACCTGTTTATGAGTGTATATATGTAAAATATTGAAACACTTAAAAAAATTAAAAGAATGTATATACTACACACTGGAATTTGCATCACCGGTCTGGAACCCCTATTTTGCCCAGGATATTAATCGTCTAGAAGCCGATCAGCGACGTGCAACCAAGAGAATACTCTCCATCAGGCATTTGCCATATTCTGAACGCCTTACTTCCCTGGGCATGGGTACATTGAAACTCCGGCGTCTGGCAGCTGACATTGCAGACACCCATAAAATTATTAACCATCTTACAAACAATAACTCTGAGCACCTTTTCAAACTCCACCTGTCTAACACCCATGGACATGTTTACAAAGTCAGAAAACAGCACAGCTCCCATGACTTTCAGAAATATTTTTTCACGATAAGGGTTGCTGAAGCATGGAACAAACTGCCGGCATCAGTTGTTAGTTGTCGGAGCACTGCATCCTTCAAAACTTTCATGTTTCCTGAGATTCGCCAACACTATACCTGATTTTCTCCCCTCCATACACACGCAAGCATGTATCTGACTTATACACTGTTAACTTTCCAGACATTTGTACATTACTGCAGATGCTTTATACGCACTTTTGACAAGTTGTGGTGCACCTGAGCATTATTATTATTATACACACATATATGATATATGCATATATGTATAGACAGATGAGGAGGGAGAGAGGGAGAGAAGGAGAGGATGAAGAGAGAGACGACAGACACAGACAAAGGACGCTGCCGGAAAATAGATTAACTCAAACATGTATGAAAATTATTTTATTATATGTATATATATATATATATATATATATATATATATATATATATATATATATATATATATATATATATATATATATATACATCTTCTTAAAATTCAAATCGACATCTTTGTCTATATATCTACTTCTCTATAATGTTATTAACTAATATGAAAATTATGTATTAATGGAAAACCTCTATGAATGGCTGATGATTGCTCAACATTTTAAAATTGTTGTAATACTTACATTATTTAATAAAATGATGTAGCGTGAAACGATCGTACCAAATTACCGAAGATATTCTTGCTTATTTTGATTATAATCACCCCATGGATTTATATGGATAACACCATACAAAATTCTGGTGCATCTAACTTAAGTACCATATTCATTTGAATATATATATATATATATATATATATATATATATATATATATATATATATATATATATATATATATATATCTTATAAGCAAGGGCTAAAGAAGGTTATTCTAAAGCCAATATACTGATATTCCACATTTAATCTACTTGCTACAGAAAGTTGAACTGAAATTCGGGCAACTAAACCTTTGGAACATTTAAATTTCGTTATCTCAATATTGAATCAATTTCTCAATATTGAATTAACCACATAAGGGTTCGTTCGTCTTCAGTTGAGCTTACGAGAGAATATAAGTAAGATACTCACATGCGCCTCTGGAAACAGCCGAAGCGAATAACACAAGTACCTCAGTTCAGCATTCTGTAGCAAGTAGATTAATATACTGCCACAATTCCTGATGGAGTTTTTTTCTGTAGAGAAAAAGGCTTCATCCTTTTTGATATATATATATGTATATATATATATATATATATATATATATATATATATATATATATATATATATATATATATATATATATATATATATAAGTATAGTTGAAATTTACAGAAAAACAAAAGACGAACAACAAACAGGCGTATTAGTTTAATCCTCGGAAAAGTGAAAAAGTCTTTTATGTTTCGAGCCTACGCTCTTCAACAGAAAGGAACACGTGGAAATAAGCAGAGAGAGAATAAAAAGACTTGTGGAGTTAGCGGTCAATCGTGTGTGAGTATGTGCGTGGTGCGTGTGTGTGTATTGCATATGTATGTATACGTGTATGTACGTATGAATGTATATATCACGTGCCTTTCTCGTTAATGTTTTCATGGTTTATATATCACTACAAATGAAACACGCGTGTGTGTGTGTACTTCACGCTCGAATATTCTTAAGTTGACGTACGTACATTCTACAAATTGCATATTCGTGCATCTAACATATTTTTTAATTATATTTCCCTTATTTGTACAACGCAAACTTCATATTCCTATATACACGCAATTCTAATTGCTTATTACTAAATTAGTATTTCTTATTGTGCTCTGTTCATACATCGCTAATTAATATATCTTCAATTACACAATCTGCACACTTTTAATTAGACACTGGTAATTACGCATCATTAATTACGCATTTTAAACCCACCACTTACATTCACCCACCTTTCACTGACTACTTTCAGACATTTATAAATCTGGTCCTTGCATGACCGTATCGCTAAGAAGTTGACGTAGGTCTGCGTTCGATCCTATGACGTGATAGGTGTGTCATTCACACGAGTCACTGCAGCGGCAATGTTCGCCTCGCTCCGATATTTACACAATATATCTTCGAAAAGAATTTATCTCAGGCAAAAATCACAGAATCGTGCCTCTTAACAGTGTGTATAACATTTGTATGATACAGAGACGGCGATTTTAATTTAATGCTGTTTCAATTGCGTTCACAGAGTTTTGTTACCGCTCAACAATCTTTACCCGATACCAGTGAATGTGTTATTCACGAATTTCGTCTTAGCAAGTGACAAGCAAGTACACGTCATTGAAAACCCTAAATTAAGGCAAAAAATTTCTCATTCTCATGAGTTATTACTGCGGCGATGTTCATCTCCATCTGATATATATACTATGTTTTAACACAGCAAATCTACGAAGATTATTTTATCTGAGAAAATTTCACAGCTTCATGTCTTTTAACAGTGTATATAAACATCTATTATGGCAATTTCAATATAATGTTATTTAGATTGCGTTCACAGATTTGTTTTACAACCCCAGCAAGCTTTTTCCGCAATGACAGGGAATATATTACTTACTGTTTTTCATATACATTGAAGCACCAAATTCGCTTTAACAGACGAGAAATGAATGCACGACATTGACAAGGGACAAAATGGCCGAAATGTGTCGATCATTCTAAATGCGACTGTCATTCTTAACAGTGTCTTGATCAATAAGTATCCGGACTATTGTCATAGTAACGAAACTAAAGCACAGCGTGAAGCCGCTTGGCACAGATTGACTTTAAACTCTACTGTGCATGTGCACCAAGTTTTAACATTCTGGCTTATTTCCGCTGTTTACAGCAGTGCTTGGAAAGAAGGCATGTAGCTTGTGATCGTCACAATGACCATGAAAGAGACAGCTGAGAAGAGAATCTGCATCAAATTTTGCCAAAAGCAAAGTTTTAAAAAAGTTTTCATTGTTCTCAACAAAATCAAGACGATGTTGTGCGACTGAAACCCGAGTGTTTTTTTGTTGTTGTTTTTGTCAACTGAAAGCAGTTTTATTACAAACTTGGCAGACATGCGTCTAATACCCAAATCTTCAGTGATAATGGACTGAACTGACCTTTAACTAATTTGCACATCCACTGATAACTCACGGATGGTGATTCGACTATTTCCCCTCACAGCTGCACGTACATCTGTTTTTCTCAGTTTTGCTAGTTGCGGGTCTCCCAGAACGTTCGTCAATATTGACATTTTTCCGGCCATCTTGAAAACGCCAGAACCACTCATACACTAGTATGCGGCCCATACACTCCCCTTCATACATTTTCTGCAACCATGCACAGCCTCTGACCAGGTATCACCGTGACAATGTT
>NC_043004.1:81908916-81918916 GCF_006345805.1 Octopus sinensis | reverse complement strand
AAAGTCGCAAACTAAACTTGAAATAAGGAGCCTACTATTACGTCATTGTACACAAACACCCAATCCAGTTACTGACCGAAATCACCGAGCATGTATCAATAAATATAAGCAATAAAATAAGTGGCTCATCTTCCGATGAAATATAGCAGTTAATTACTACATAAAGATACACTTAACCAATGCTAAGAAAGAATAAAATACATGGCCCCACCATTTAGCAACAGCTTTAAAAGCACTCAAAAATGAAATATTCCAAAGTATAGTCCACTACATGACAAAAACGGTATTCCAAATGACTTCGTTTCCATATTCCGTAGAAACGGTCATAAATTCCACCTTCTGTTCGACCAAAATAGCATTAATATGATTTTAAATAGAGTCAAATGAGTGTAGTGCTCTCATGAACCACAAAGCAAAAATGGGGCAAAGAAACGCTCACTGAAGGGAGCCGATATGCAGTTTCCAAAGCATAGAGCTGTGTCCTCATAGACAAATACTTGAAGAAAAGCCGCCAATACCATATTGGTGTTTTTGCTATCAGCACAACAACAAGCAACATAAGGTTTACAGAGCATTCGGTTAAAAGTCTGTAGTCTACTCAAGGGATAAACTAATGACTAGTATCTTATCACAAATAATCTTTTCTACTCAAGGAACAAGGCCCGAAATTTTGTGGGAAGGATCCAGTCGATTAGATTGGCCCCAGTGCGCAACAGATACTTAATTTATCGACCCCGAAAGGAAGAAAGGCAAAGTCGACCTCGGCGGAATTTGAACTCAGAATGTAAAAACAGACGAAATACCGCTAAGCATTTCGCCCGGCGTGCTAACGTTTATGCCACGTCGCCGGGTTAAAGCACGTAAATATTCTTTTCTAATCTAAGCACAAGGTCCGAAATTTTGTTAGCTAGAACTTAGTTGGGTGAGCACTTGAGAAATCTAGGTGCTGTAAGCATTTCACATGCACAAGAGTGGATGTGTGGTAAGAAGCTTGCTTCCCAACCATATGGTTCGGGATTCAGTCCCAGGGCGTGGAAACTTGGGTAAAAGACTTTTACTATAGCCTCAGGCCGACCAAAGCCTTGTGAGTGGATTTAATCGACGGAAACTGAAAGAAGCTCGTGGTATATACATATATATATATAGTGAGAATTTACAAAAAAAAGCAAAAGACGAAGACAGGTGTATGAACAACAAACAGGTGTATTAGTTTAACGCTCGGGAAGGTGAGAAAGTCTTTTAAGTTTCGATCCTACGCTCTCTAACACGATGAAATAAACAGACAGAGAATAAAAAGCTTGTGGATTTAGCGATCAAGCATGGCGACTGATTGGGAAAAAAGAAGGGGAGATAATAAAGTACTGGTGATCCGAAAATGGATCAAGAGTTAAGGAATGGAGAGCTCTTGTATTCTTATTCGCATACTCGGCAACCCTGGTTGCCTACCGTGAAATACAAAAAGAACTTTTCTCAGTCTTTTCAGTTCGTCGTACTTCGATACGAAAAAATCCACAACCTTCCGTCTCCATAAACCACTATATTGTCCCAGATTTTTTTTATATTTACTACGGATTGCTTGAAGCTAACTACCTTCCTACACCTCCATCCTTGGATAAGCACTAGTCTTCAACTTAGCAAATATTTGTAAAACTTTGGAATGTTTACGATTCAAGTTATTTGCTTACTGCATCACCAATATTGTTTGTGACAATTGAGGATGTAGTAATTTCGTACTTTGTCATCTATAGTTAAGATGATTTTTTAAGTTCTAGAAGTGACGGAAACATATGGTTTGGAAAGCATGTTAGTGTTAATACATTGTAGTTTCATTATCTTTTAAACAGTTCTAATTTAGCTTTAATCGTAGCAAGGTTTCATAAAAATAGTTAATTACATGTATACTTTTATTAGTTCCTATTTACTAAATTCTGTGTTTCTATTAGCTACTGGTAAGTTTACATTAAAGCTTGTAAGGGTAATATATATTAATGAGTATGTAGTGTTTTTATTATGAATTTTTAATTATGAAATAATGTATTTCATTCATAATTACTATATTATTCGTTAAATTAAATTCAATCGTTTTGTTTTGGAGAGAATTGAAATAAAGTTTTCACTTTCTGTTATTATAGTAGTAACTATGGAAGACTTGTGGGATTATTATTTGTATGGACTTAAAGATTGGTCGCTATTTATTATATAATTTAGTAATTGTGGGTTTACTATTAATAACGATACAGTTGTACATAGATTTAGATGTTTTTTGTAGTTTAATTTAAGAGTTTGTGTTTAAACCTGCTTATATGTAGATTGAATGAATGTGTTTATTAAGCTTTCTCTTTTATTATACTATGGAAGACTGTAGGGAATATATGTATGATTTAAAGGTTTGGTCGCTGTTTAGTTACATATTTAGGAGTTGTTTACTGATTTACTAATTAATTTGTTTATAGATACTGTTGTACATAGGGTATATATGCTTGAAAGTTGTGGTTTCTTTGATATGTTTCTTTGTTCCAAAATAATACTTATTTTAGTGCTGTTGACACCGCCGGATTGAATGGTACTGCCCAGGTGTCGAAACCATAATGATATCAGTGGGGCAGCTGATGAAGGAGGTATGTAAAATAGTGTTATAACCGACCAGGCTATCAGATGTTGCTACACATCGCTGGTCACAATGCGCTTCGCATTGTTTTAGCCTTCAAACGACGCCACCCTGCTGGGTAAGCGAACAGGCCACCAGAAGAAAGAGTGAGAGAAAGTTGTGGCGAAAGAATACAGTAGGGATCGCCACCACCCCCTGCCGCAGCCTCGTAGAGCTTTAGGTGTTTTTCCTCAATAAACACTCACAACGCCCGGTCTGGGAATCGAAACCGCGATCCTACGACCGCGAATCCACTGCCCTAACCACTGGGCCATTGCGCCTCCACACACCCACCCACACACACACACACACATACATACATACATACATACATATATATATATATATATATATATATTATATATATATATATATATATATATATATATATATATATATAGAATGGTTGTATACTGTCAATCTAACAAGAACGTGACAGTAGGGGTACACCACCGCTGTATAGCCCTAGGAAGCATCGAACGCCTCCTGATGGCTTTGACACATTTTCCCTGTGTCCTTATATACATTTACGAAGGGGAGACAAACACCCCCGGCTGCCGGAACTGCATCTAGGGACACGTGTTTCAGGATCGTTGTCCTTCATCGGCCTAGAGTAGCAGACACCGGTCAGCTGGTGATATTTGCCTCAACTTCGTAATTGTATATATCTATATTCAGTGAAGTCTATTCACTGATTATCAAAATAAGAAATATTGAATGCTTGCATTGATTGATTAAATGGAGCCGCCTGAAACGGCCGTAATGCACTAATATCTTGACATCCTTCTTACTTATTTACTTTTTATCCACCTTACTTCGAGTTGTGCGGACCATACCGGACTGGCTTGGTGCCTCCACTTAAGTGCCTAATTCAGCTGAATCTTAATTATCTCTTATATACATGTGTGTGTGTGTGTGTGTGTGTGTGTGTGTGTGTGTTCGTCACCCACCACCGCTTGACAACCGTCATTGATGTGTTTACGTCCCAGTAGTTAAGCGGTTCGGAGAAAAACACCGATAGAATAAGTACCAGGCTTTAAAAAAAAAGCAAGTACTAGGGTCGATTCATTCGACTTAAAATTCTTCAAGGCGGTGCCTCAGCATGACCGCAGTCTAAGTGAAAGATAAAAGAGGAACCGTCCACAATTTGAGGTTTTTGAATTCGTTGCCTGATTTAACATCACCGCCTGGACTTTGGGTGACTTTAGCAGAATCATCATGGTCGCAAGCATTCAAGCCTGGATATCGATCTGTTGATTAAATACACTGTTCCTCCTACCAGGCTCGAAATCCCTGATAAGGACCAGGGGCATGGCTCCCGTTTCTTTCAGGTTAAGCTCTTCAACATAGACAAAAAACGCCCGCGAGCTGGCAGAGACGTTAGCACGCCGGGCAAGTGCTTCGCGGTATTTCGCCCGTCGCTACGTTCTGAGTTCAAATTCCGCCGAGGTCGACTTTGCCTTTCATCTTTTCGGGGTCGATAAATTAAGTACCAGTTACGCACTGGGGCCGATGTAATCGACTTAATCCGTTTGTCTGTCCTTGTTTGTCCCCTCTATGTTTAGCCCCTTGTGGGTAGTAAAGAAACATATATGATCACTGTGATGTTGGTTTAACAAACCGTCTTTGTAGGTAAGACAGAAATGTTGAGAGAGAAAGTGAGGTTTTGAATTTTTATGGGTCCTAAATTGCCGAAATAACATTTGTGTGTGTTTGATTAACCGAATGGTATTCTTGGAAGTCGTTTGTGTAAAAGACTGGAAAGACTATTGCAGAATAAACAGAAGAGATGCTGCGGAGACAGATGCAAATACAGAAAAAAATATACAAACGAATGCACACACGCGCACGCACTCGAATACACATACGCACATGTCTACACATATATATATATATACACACGCACACCACACACACACACAATATATATATATATATACGCAACAACATATGCGTTATATGTGCATATGAATGTAGTTAGTGAAATGGGTAGATAGAGACAGACAAACAGATAGAGAAGGGGAGATAGTTAGATACATACATACATACATACATACATACATACATACATACATACATACATACATACATACATACATAGACAGATAGACAGACAAACGGTCGGACAAACAGACAGACAGATAGACAGAAAGATAGATACATAGACAGACAGAGACAGACGGACAGACAGATACATACATACATGCAACCATACATACATAGACAGACAGAAAGACGGGCGGATAGACAGAGAGACAGAGAGACAGGTAGATAGATAGATAGATAGATAGATAGATAGATAGATAGATAGATAGATAGATAGATAGATAGATAGATAGATAGATAGATAGATAGACGTAAACATTTGTATGTATATATGGAATGAATTTGTACGTCTGCGAGTGTGTGTGTGTGTATGTGTGTGTGTGTGTGCGTTCTACTTCCTAAAGTATAAAGCTTCGGAACTTGGAATCCTTCCAAATAGTTTAGATGTTTTACTTAAGTTAATGATTTTGGTTTTTATTAATTAATTTCTTTTTTGTGTGCGAAGTACATTTGTAGCCTTTAAGATAAACACACAAACAAACACACACACACACACACACATACAACCTACAACACACCTACAATATACACATCAATGTGTATTTGTGTGTTGTAATATATGTATATATATATATATATATATATATATGTTATATATATATTTGTGTGTGTATATATGTATATATATATATATATATATATATATATATGTATATATATATATTTGTGTGTGTGTATATATGTATATATATATATACATTATATACACATATATGTATACTATATATATATGTACATTTATAATGTAAACATATATGTAATATGTACACATTGTATATATATATATTATATATATATACATATATATATTATATATATATACATATATATATATATATAATACATAAATGTGTGTGTGTATGTATGTATATTATATATATATATATATATTTACATATATATTTTATGTTCATATATATATGTATATATACAAATATACATGTATATATATATTATATATAAGTATATATACATATATATATGTGTGTGTGTGTGTGTGCGTGCATACGAACTCATACAGAGAGAGGGAGAGATTTACAGACAGAGAGAGAGAGAGAAACGCACACAGTTGTGTGTGTGTGTGGTCCTCTTATTTTGAATTCTTTCAATAAAAGAAATATGGTAACGTATTCTTTTTTTTCGCTCTTCCGCTTTACGTTTTGAATTTGCACAGCATGTGTTAGTTCGTCAGTTCTTTCTAATGTAAACATTGCGATGGAGTTTCTTTCTTTCGCCATTGAAAGACATTAATTCATGAACACTCGTTCTCCCATCTGGAAATGCAAGCAGGGTGGAATAAGGGCAGTAACGATCGTGCTGTGTCAAAATATGGGAGTGGAGCCGGCTTTTTTGGTCAGTGGGCCCCTGGATGTGCCGCCCTGAGGAAGATTTTGAGAGAGAGAGAGAGAGAGAGAGAGAGAGAGAGAGAGAGTTAGAAACAGTCATACAGGCAAATAAATAGATAGATAGATAGATAGATAGATAGATAGATAGATAGATAGATAGATAGAGATTAGATGATAGATAGATAGATAGATAGATAGATAGATAGATAGAAAGTGAAAGAGACAGATGCACAGTTAGCTAGACAGATAGACTGACTTTTCTCAAGTTCGATAAGACATTGTTTTATTTATTTATTTATTTTTGTCTCCATTCCAACTTTGTGCATTGAATCTTTGTAAGAAACCAACTCCTTCTTTACAGGAAGACTTCAAATAATTAAAAAAAATAAATTAGAACATACATAAATGCATAAATACATACATACAACTATACAAAGATGTATGAATACGTACACTTTTTAAAACAGAAACAAAAGTTGAAAGGAAATATTTGTGACTTTCGAAATTGATGGCAAATTCTTCACAAACGAGAGACAACTATCTAAACCAATATTTCCCAACGTGGGGCGCGGAAAAATTGGAGTGGGGGCATGCATCAGCGTGGGTTGTGAAAATCTTTGCAAGTGACCTGAACGCATACTTGGCGACCCTAAGCCAATCTTTGGACAGTGAAACAAAAACCATCGCCATGCAATATTTATACTTAAACCATGGGAGTCGATGGAGCTACGACCAATCAGGCCGAGTGAGGCATCTGCATCTGTTAGGCGTTTGTTTCTGTTTCAATATCTGTTGTCCAGTGTCAAGCGTTTATAAAAGCAGTAGTGAACTCGGCTCACTATTGAGCCAAGGTACCCGTCAGCTGGTTAATTGAATTGAAGATCGTGATTGTATATTAACGGAAAAAAATGTTAATGGGCACCATCTTCTTTTTTTAAGTGGGGCACTGGAAAATTTGTTATAAAAAAGGGGGGTACCGGAAAGAAACACTGGGCTAAATTCTTGCAACAGAATGGATTCTGCTAAAGACAGCCAAGGTCTAGAAGATTCTTTTCTACTCAAGGCACAAGGCTCGAAATTTGGATGGAGGAGACCAGTTGATTAGATCGACCCCAGTACGCAACTGGTACTTATTTATCAACCTCGAAAGGAGTTTTTTTTTTTCTTTACTGAAAGGCAAAGTGACCCCGCGGAACGGAAATGAACTCAGAAAGTTAAAGACAAGGACGAAATACAAAGTTTCTTTCCTACCCACAAGGAGCTAACACAGAGGGGCAAACAAGGACAGACAAACGGATTAAGTCGATTATATTGACCCCAGTGCGTAACTGGTACTTATTTAATCGACCCCGAAAGGTTGAAAGGCAAAGTCGACCTCGGCGGAATTTGAAATCAGAACATAACTGCAGACGAAATACTGTTACGCATTTCGCCCAGCCTGCTAACGTTTCTGCCAGCTCGCGGCCTTCAAGATCTAGAATATTGCATTACATAGGGCGATAGAATACGTTTAATTCAAAATGACAAGTAAAATCCACCTGACTAGCGTTAATATTATTTTTTGCTACACGATTTCAACATCTGAAGATTGGATCGAGGACAGGCTCTGGTAAAAGATAATTGGCCAAGCTGCTGTGAAGTGGGAACGAATCTGGAACAACATGTTTACGAAGTGAAGTTCTTAACATGTTCAGCTATCCAAGCACCTATCTATTACCCCCAACACCACTCCTGGCACACACGCATGTGCAAAAACACACATATATATACGTACGTGTGTATACATATGCATGCATGAGCATGAATTAAGTCAGATCCCTGGAAATCGAACACACAGATATATGCGCACATATATGTGTGTGTGTATGTTAGTTTGTATGTGCGTATGTGTGTGTATATTTGTGGGGGGCGGGTGCCCTCGTGCTTGTGTGTGTGCTTCTGATAGATACCACCTTCCTATACCTATACATACACGTATATATGTTTACGGATATATATCTATAGATATATAGAAACACACACGTTCATATATATATATATAAACTCATACAAAATTTAAATACCATTTACGCAATTGTGTCAGCGCATAATTCAACAAAATAATTTCAAAATATATTCCCTCAACGTATATATTTTAATGCGCCGCCTTATGTTCATCGAAAGAAGATAAAAAACCTTCCATTAAATTGATTGTCGAGAATATATTGAAAACAACAGTGTGTTCATAAGCACAACAAGATAAACATTTTCAAAGCATGGTTATTTGCATAAATTTGCATAAAATCGATCTTTCATTTCGAAAACTGCATTGAAAACATACACCGATAAGACTGTACAAGTGACGGTTTATATATAAACACGTGTGCATAGCCAAACCTAGGAGAAGAGTCTGTTAGCTCACAGCATCCGTAGTCGGGTTAATTTCTAAGAAATCTAATGGGTTTAAATTTCTAAAAAGTTTAATTTCCAAGAAATTAAACCCATTATATTTCAACTGGGGTTTTTATTATTGCTGCCAAAAGCTGGCGCGCCAATCGTCGTAAAGTCCATCGGTCGTAAGTCGACGACAACTTGTATAAATATATATATAGGCACAGGAGTGTGGTAAGTAGATTGCTTACCAACCACATGGTTCCGGGTTCAGTCCCAGCGCGTGGCTCCATGGGCAAATGTCTTCTACTATAGCCTCAGGCCGACCAAGGCCTTGTGAATGGATTTGGTAGACCGAAACTGAAAGAAGCCTGTCGTATATATGTATACGTATATGTATATGTATGTGTGTGTATATGTTTGTGTGTCTGTGTTTGTCTCCCCCTCCCAGCATCGCTTGACAACCGACGGTTTTAAGTTTACGTCCCTGTAACTTAGCGGTTCGGCAAAAGAGACCGATAGAATAAGTACTAGGCTTACAATGAATAAGTCCTGGGGTCGATATTCTCGACTAAATGTAGTGCTCCAGCATGGTCTCAGTCAAATGACCGAAACAAGTAAAAGAGTATACATACATACATACATACATACATACATACATACATACATACTTGTTTCAGTCATCTATTACTTGTTTCAGCCAATTGGCTGCGGCCATACCGGAATACCGCCTTCAAGAGTTTTAATCGAACAAATGGACCCCCAACAAGAATCCTGAAATATCTGAGTGGCACATTATCATTACCAGAAGAATAAAAGCCAAAGTTAAATTCAACAAATATGAGCTGGGTTTGAGTCAGTTCAAAGAAAAAAAAGTAATGGTCGAAATATGTTACAAACACTAGTGTTACCTTGCCCGATAAATTTACCCAGAAAAGGGAAAGGGGCGGTGTTTTAAAAACAAATTGAGAAGGATCATTGAAATACGTGTCGCCTAAATACGATTTGAAATGAGGACAGCGGAATAAATACGGTAGGGAATTTTCAAATTCTACAACTCTTGAAATAAAAGATTTCTAAAACTTCATTGGCCTCAAATGCATGAGACAGGATAAACAAAATATCGAGCTGGAACGCTTTCTATCATAAGTTTCCTCAAACAAAGACGATACGAGGATAAGCAACAATAAAATTAACATGTAAATGACCGACAAAATATGTATAAAAAAAGATAAACAACAAATTAAAATAATAATGATAATAATCAGTAAATTTGTTTTAATCAATATATTTGATTGGTTTGTGTTTTTCAGTCGAGACTGACGGAAATGATGAGGGGGAAAAACAACGAAGGAAAGAAAGAAAGCAAGAAAGAAAGAAAGAAAGAAAGAAAGACTGTAATAAAGGAACTAATGATCAAAGACGAACTAACAACCAACTAACCTAGTTTGAAGATAATTCGCAAAATTGAAAATGGCTTCCAGACAAAATTATATTTGTTTTTATTACGTTGTTATTGGGATTTTATTTT
>NC_043004.1:81898916-81901416 GCF_006345805.1 Octopus sinensis | reverse complement strand
CGCTGCTGTTGGTGTTGTTGTTGTGGTGGTGGTGGTGGTGGCGGCGGCGGCGGCGGCGGCGGTGTGGTAGTGGTGGTGGTGGTGGTGGTGGTGGTGGTGGTGGTGGTGGTGGTGGTGGTGGTGGTGGTGGTGGTGGTGGCTGCTGCTGCTGCTGTTCATATTGCTTATAAAATGAAACATCAAAAATGACTGAACTTTCTTTCATTAGACATCAAAAGCCGAAGCAGAACACAGGGAAATTTCCACAGACATTAAAGAGAAGAAAATGGGAGATATAAAACAATAAACAAAAAAGTATAAAAGAAAGAAAGGAAAAAGAAAGACACGGGGGAAAAAGAAAGGAAAAAATACTTTAGAAAGAAAATAGCATCGTAAATAATCGAAATTTTAATAAAATAAAGTATTTAAAATTGTTTATAATAAAAATTCTATATTTTGAAACAAGGCCAGTTATTCATGCGAGGAGGTAAGTCAATTGTATCGACCCAGATGATAACCTGGTACCTATTCTATCGACTACCGAAAGGGTGAAAAGGTAAAGACGGCCTCGGAAGAATTTGAACTCAGAACATAAAGACCGACGAAATGCCGCTGAACATTTTGACAGATGCGCTAACGATTCTGCCAGGTCAACACTTTTAAAAAAAAATATCGTAATTTGTTATAATTATAATTATTATTATTATATTGTTGTTGTCATCATCATCATCATCATCATCATCATCATTATTATTATTATTATTAATCGACTGGCCCATTCCCAAAAAATTTCGGGCCTTGTGCCCTAGAGTAGAAAAGAATAATAATATTAATGATGATGATCATGATGATGATGATCATGATGATGTTGATGATGATGAGGAGGAGGAGAAGGAGGAGGAGGAGGTGGTGGAGGGGGAGGAGGAGGATTTCACTTCTTTCTTTCTAGAGTGTTGATATGTATTCGGAGTTTGTTCATTGATTGCTTTATCCTTCTTTTCCACAACCAAGGTTCTTTTGCTACATTTCCCTTTTTACAATTTGGTTCAAAGCCTACTTTCCTTCCTATGTTGATGATACAAGCTTTTAAATCAGTCTGTTCGTTCCAACTGCATTACCTGTCCTAGTTCCTTTCATTACTTCATTCACCATTACTTCATCTTTCCTCTGAGCAAAATTCTATCCACTTTCTTGATTCCTTTTAATTCCATGTCCCGATTTTTCACAATGACACCAGTGATGACTTCAATCATTCCTCTATCATTCCTCATCGTTCAGTCCTTCAATATTCTCAAAATTTAAGCCAGTATAATTCTCCCGCGCACTCTGTAACCACTTCGACATCACTCACTGTGTTTTCGATCGTCACTTTCTTCTTAACCTCATCAAGCTCTTATGCTATTAGCCATCTTTTCTTCTTTATTATCCTTATCTGGTCCCAGAGTCTCTAGTTCGTAATATCTTATCCCTGCGTCTCCATCCAAATGTCATGCATTCTCTTTCTTTATCCTCTTATAGACTTACCATCATCAACGGGTCTGCTCAAAAAAATTACATTCCATGACAGTCACCGTTATCGCCTCAGACCATTTTGCTCTGGCAGCCGTCTGAAGATGGCCGGGCCTGTGGGGCAAGAGTCACCTGAAGATCTGTCCTCATTTACACCATTGAAGGAGAAATATTAGGAACTAGGACGTAGGTATAGGATCAAGAAAAAGGCACTAATTGTAGTCCTTGAGCATCTGAAACAAAGACTACATGCTAAAGTTACAAAAACCAAGAGATATGACCAAAGAATTGAATAATATAAAATCAACAGGCTGTTCTAGCAGGATCAGAAAAGGGTTTCTCGGCAGTGAGAAATCTAACACTGAAGAAAGTAAACGGTTTTGGAATAACATCTGGGATAATAGAAGAAATCAAAAGAAAGATGCCGAATGGTTGAAGGAATTAAGATCGGAGAAAAATGAAGTGAAACAGCAATATAGGAATAACAACTGAATTAGTGACCGAACAGATAAAAAGGTTCTAAACTAAAAATGCCCAGGCGCGGATGCGGTACAAGGGTATTGGCTGAAAAATTTCCCAGTATTACACAAAAAAAATAGCTGCGCAAATCGATAAAACGATCAACAAGAAGGTGGAAATCCCAAAGTGGATAACCACAACTAAAACGGTTCTTTGCCAAAAGAATCCCCGTAAGGGTAATATAGTGAATAATAACCGGTTTATCATCTGCATTTCCCTGTTGTGGAAGTTTATGACAGGAATAATATCTAATTGTGTGTATGACTTCTTAGAAATAAATGACAAACTGCCAGTGGAACAGAAGGGATGCAAGAGGAATGGCCAAGGGACAAAAGATCAACTTCTGATAGACGGAAAAGACAGTAATCTTGGTATAACGTGGATCGATTATAAGAAAGCCTATGACATAACCCCTCATTCCTGGATTTCAGAAAGCCTTGGGCTGGTACAGGTGGCTGATAACTTTTAAAATTTGATCAGATCAATGAAGAAC
>NC_043004.1:81891416-81893916 GCF_006345805.1 Octopus sinensis | reverse complement strand
AAAAGAATGAAGATAACAACGTAGCTTTTGCGCCCGTGCAACCGCCAGTCTTTTTCGTGTGGTGGGTGGATCTTCAAGTTGCCGCACGCATTCTTAGTAGCTTAGAGTAGGATCAAATTAGAGATTATTCTTTGTGGCTAATGGCGTGAGTCCTGATTGGAAGAAGAAGAAGAAGAAGAAGAAACATCAACAGCAGCAACAAAAACAAGAACAACAAATAACAAAAAAATAGAAACAGAAACCAAACAACCTACAACAATAAAAGAAACAAGTGCAACAACAATAAAAATTAAATCAAGCGCAAATAAAAAACACAAACAAAAATAAAGTGCAAGGAATGATATGACGTCATGAATAACAATGGAGCGACGAACGTGCTCGCTCAAATTACTAGAAATAGCAGCCGAAACTCCTTTCATGTTATGAAAAAATAAGGTGAAGAACATAACTTTGGATAAAATTGCAACTACGATATGGGGTTGTCTGCAAAAATAATATTGGATGGTCATTGATGGAATGATTCGAGAATCGTTATTTGTTTGTTTGTTCGTTTGTTTTTTGTTTTCCAATAAATTGTTATTCTGGAATTAGAATCATCGCAACGTCGACGACAAAGATGATGACAATAAGGAAGGAGGAGGAGGAGGAGGAGGAGGAGGAGGAGAAGAAGAAGAAGAGAGAAGAAGAAGAAGAAGAAGAAGAAGAAGAAGAAGAAGATGATGATGATGATGATGATGATGATGATGATGATGATGATGATGATGACGATGATGAAAAATGAAGAAAAAAGAAAAAAAGAAGAAAAAAGAAGAAAAAGAAGAACAAGAACAAGAACAAGAAGAAGTGATGATGATGATGAAGTGGAGATCATTTTGGTCATGGCAATTCATGAATATATATATATATATACATACACACGTGTGTGTGTGTATAATATATATGATTAGAAATTTCTGTCGTTTTGAAATGTAATTCATATTTCTTGAAAAGATGAGTCGATAAATTATTCATGTACAGCAGACATCAGCCGACATAAAGAGGACGATAATAGAGTTAGTTAGGTTTAGAGTTTGTTAATAATGGTTTCATTTACGCTAGTGTTGTCACAAATTTGAACTAAAAACTACCGTGACAAGTTGAATGTATTATTATATATATATATATATATATAGAAAATAGTAAAGAGTGAAAAAACGACAGAAGGCTTAATGTTAAAAAATATATATTTGCGTCAATATGTCTGAAGAATATTAGAAAAGTTTTTTTTTTTCTTCTTATAATGAATATTTAAAGAAAGACCGGTTTCGCGTGTAGCTTTCAAATTTCTTGTGACGTTAGTTTATGTTGAATAGAGTTATCGTTGGTTTATGTTCCGGAGAGTTCTAAATAAGGGGAGGTAGTGGGTGATTTCTTCCGGTGTAAGGGAGATAATCGCTTAAAAATTTTTTTTCCTTTCCCTTAATGTTTCTCTGTATCAGTATGTTCGGATGGTTGAGTCTGGGCTTGTACTTTCAATGAAGAATGTTTCCTTGTTTAGTCTAATTTGTGTTGATGATCCGAAAGCACATTGGTAAAATGGAAAGATTAAAATTGTGGTAGTAGTTGCTTTGCGCATTTCTCAATGTGCTCACTAAAAGGTATCATTCTATATTCTGGGAATGCAATCTGTTGTCGATGCAGTGTGCATCTACGTCTGAGTGATAGTCCCGTGGAACCCACGTAGTCTTGGTGGCAGCCCGAGCATTTTTATGACATAAATTATGTTTTCAGAGGCACAAGTAAGTTAGATTTGATCTTGAATTTCTGTCCCTCTTTAAAGAGGAATTCTGATCCTTCTAGCAGGTTAGGACATGTTGCACAGTTCGATCTACCACATTTTTTTACTTTTGCATCCGTAATTCAGAAGACAATTTTGCTTTGTGAGAATCTTTTTTAAGTGATTTAGGCTGTTTGTAGCTTTTAATGATTTGGTGTATGTTTGGAATTTCCTTTAATTTGGGTTTTTATGAAGTATTGGTAAATTCTGGGTGATGATGGTGAAGGCTTCTTGTTTCTGGGATTGTATGTAGATATGTAAGGTAGTATTTTCGGGGAAGGTGTGTTGTTGTGTTGAACTTTTCTTAAAGTTTCTATGTTGATTTCTGTTGCAGGTCTGATCCCATCCTCTATGAGTTGAGCTGGGTAATGTCTGTCAATTAGGGTGTTTTTGAGTTCTTGCAGTCTAAAGTTCCTGGTATTTTGTTCTGACACTATTGTGCATATCCTCTTGCAAGGTTGAAGGGGATGTTTGTTTTAGTGTGTCTTGGGTGGCATGAATAAAAAGAAGGTATTGTTTGGCGTCTGTGGCTTTGTAAAAAATGTCTGTTTCTATTTTAAGGTTAATTTTTTAATTAGTATATCCAAGAACGGGAGCTCCTTTTGGTTGTATTCCATTGTGAACTGTATATTTGGGTTTATGCTGTTCAATAGGTTTTTAAATTTTAAGAGTTTATCTGTGTTT
>NC_043004.1:81863916-81881416 GCF_006345805.1 Octopus sinensis | reverse complement strand
GTAAGTTGAGAAATAAAATATTTTGAAAGATCATTCATAAATATCAGGCAGTGACAACGGAAAGGTCTGCTTCAAGGCAGACAGCAAAATACTAACATTTAAAAGGGACAGACGAACTTGCAAGCTGATTAAAAATTTTAAAATATTGGAAACCAAAGTTTGAAGAGATAGAATCTGAGGATATTAGAGTCACCATGGCGCCACGCAATGGGACTGAACCCGGAACTATGTGGTTGGTAAGCAAGCTACTTACCACACAGCCATGCCTGCGCCTATATGTATATTTCTATTTATATATTTGTGTGTGTGTGTGTGTGTGTGTGTGTATGTGTGTGTGTGTGTATGTGTGTGTGTGTGTGTGCGTGTGTGCATGTGTTTGTGTGTATCGCTGTATGTATTAGATTGTTCACGTGTATGAACTGCAACGACACGTCTCTCTCCTTGATTTACAACGTCTCACTTTCTGCATCTGGCCTGCTTAGATTCTCACTCTTTTTCCACCCAACACCTCTCTCACTCTCTTTCTCTCTCTCTCTCACACACACTCTCTCTCTCTCTCACTCTCTCTCTCTCTCTCTCTCTCTCTCTCTCTCTCACCCCTTATGTTTCTTACGCTATTATCCACACTTTTTCAATCATTTCTTCCCTTGAAGCATACAGTTATACGTACACGTCTGTATGGGGGAGTGCGAATGTACAGCTAGATGGAAAAAGAGAGAGAGAGAGAGAGAGAGAGAGAGAAAATAAATAGACTACATACATATGTATACATATCATAATATCGCTCATGTATGTGTGTATGTATGAATATATATACATACATACATAAATACATACATATATATATATATATACATATGTATGTATATATGTATGTATGCATGTATGTGTGTGTATAAGTATACATGTATGTATAAAATATATATTTATAAGCACACGCACATATGCACGCTCACACACACACACATATAGGTGTGTTTGTGTGTGTGTGTGTATGTGTGTATCTATGTATATATACACGTATATTCATACATATTTATATATAGGCATACACATATACAAACACACACTCACGCACACACAATATCTATATATATATTATATATATATATATATATATATATATATATATATCTATATATACATACAGAGATATACTTGCATATACGGACAATCACACATAGACATGTTCTCATACTCATACATGTATACCTATGTACTTACACGCATAAATATGTGCAGATATGTGCACGTGTACGTGTGCTTGTAATTGAGGTGTGATGTGTTTACAGACAGCCAGAACGCCTACACACTCATATTTATGTCTCTATCAATGGCCATTGTATATACATACATTTACATGCATATATATGTATGTGTGTGTGTATGTATATTATGTATATATACATATATATTTATATATGTATATATATGTATGTATATATATATAATTTGAAACTGACTTATTGGAAGTCCACCTGAAGATTGTCGATCAAGACAAGAAACAATTGTAGTGGTTTTTTTTGACTATTTATAAAATTTTATGTATTGATTAAGTCTTTCCTTGTTGTTTTGCAAAATAGTGGTTTTGTCTCTAATAATATTATATATATATATATATATATATATACTATATATATATACATATATAGTATGCATGTATATATATATAGTATGTATATATATGTATATATATATATATAATATATAATGTATATTGTTTGTATATATATATGTATATATATATAGTGTGTGTGTGTATATATATGTAATATATATGTATATATATATGTATATGTATATATATATATATATATATATATATATATATATATATATATATATATATATATATCTGTATATATCATAAAATTCTTAGATTGATAAACAGATTAACAGACAGACAGACAGACATACAGACAGGTAGACAGTCAGACAGACAGATGGACGAATGGATGGATAGATATCACACACTCATATATATCCAAATTTTTATATATGCTTAAAAATTTGGATATATATGAGTGTGCATGTATATACACACGCACGCACATATATACACGCACATGTATATATATACATATACATATATACATATGTATTTATGTATGTGTGTATGTATGTATTTATACAGAGAGGAGATGGCTGTTGTGTGAACAAGTGGCGCTGCAATCGATTCTGTAGACCAACTCTCGCTGTACACAACAGTTTTGTGACTGCTACGATTAACAAATCAATATTCACAGAGACAACCGTTCACAAATTTCTGTCGCAACAATATATTACAACACATCCACCTATCTTGCTATGAAACTATGAACACCCTCCTATACGTGTCTCTATGTGTCTGTGTGTCTGTCTGTGTGCGTTTGTATGCATGTATGTGTGTGTGTGAGTTTATATATACAAACACGCACAAGCGCGCGCGCACACACACACACACACACACACACACACATGTATATATACCCTACCGCTTTAACCTGAAGCATATGTATGTATATAGGGTCCTTACAACAGGTAATTGGTATTGATATGCCCAGGTGAAATCGCGGAATTTTATATACTCCTTTACTTGTTTCAGTCATTTGACTGCGGCCATGCTGGAGCACCGCCTTTAGCCGAGCAAATCGACCCCCAGGACTTATTCTTTGTAAGCCTATTACTTATTCTATCGGGATCTTTTGCCGAACCACTAAGTTACGGGGACATAAACACACCAGCATCGGTTGTCAAGCGATGTTGGGGGACAAACCAGACACACAAACATATACACACATATTATATACAATATATATATATATATATATATATATATATATATATATATATATACATATATATATATATATATATATATATATATATATATACGACGGGCTTCTTTCAGTACCAAATCTACTCACAAGGCTTTGGTCGGCCCGAGGCTATTGTAGAAGACACTTGCCCAAGGTGCCATATGGTTCGTAAGCAAGCTTCTTATCACTACGCCTATAAAATATAACAATAATATTAATTTCTATTATAGGCACAAGGCCTGAAATTTAGCGGAGGGAGATAGTCAATTATATCAACCCCAGTAAGTAACTGGTACTTAATTTAACGACCCCCAAAAGGATAAAAGGTAAAGTCAAACCTTGTCGGAATTTGAACTCAGAACGTAGCGGCAGACGAAATACAGCTGAGCATTTCGCCCGGCGTGCTAAGGTTTCTGCCAGCTCGCCGTCTTGATATACGAGGAAGGATTTCATAGTCGCATTAGTGTGCGTTCATCTGGGCAACATCCGCATTGTAAATGGGGCGTTGTCTTAGAAAAGGACAACTCCTTGGGTCAGCATGCCATGCCTCTCTGCTTTGATGGTGACCCGCAATTTCTGCAGCAGAGAAGCATAATATGCTTCGTTAATTGTGGTGCCCTTTGCCTGGAAATCCATCATCATTGTGCGCTGAACCCAAAAGACTGTGAGCATATATGTATGTATGTGCATTATATATATGGTTTTTATCGGACTGTGAGCATATATGTACGTATGTATGTATATTATATATATATATATATATATATATATATATATATATATATATATATATATATATATATATATATATATATATATATATATATATATGTATATATACATATATATAATCGTTTATATTAGACAAGAGCAAGAGTACTTATACAAGGTATAGATCGTAATGAATGTATTCGACTGATGCCTTTTGACGTTTCTCTAAGTTTCACAAACTTTTGACGAATTGCACAGCAATGTTGGTTCGAGTTCAAATTCCGCCGAGGTCGACTTTGGCTGTCATCCTTTCGGGGTCGATAAATAAAGTACCAGTTTCGCACTGGGGTCATGTAATCGACTTAATCCCTTTGTCTGTCCTTGTTTGTCCCCTCTACGTTTAGCCCCTTGTGGGTAGTAAAGAAATATATACATATATATGTACTGAAGAAGGTTTTTTTTTCCTTGTGTTAATTGTCCTGTACTCTATTTTTTTGTTGTTTAAGAAAAATGTCCAGTTCCTTGGGTTTGTGTCTATGTTTTCGTTTCTCATTGGGTTCGACGTTTTTTTTTTTTTTGGTGTCCTGTACTCATATATGCGTGTATATATACATGTAGAGGTAAGTACGTACATATAGTATATATATGCATATGTTTTATTTATTAATATTTATATATATATATATATATATATATATATATATATATATATATATATATATAATGTGTGTGAGGTGTATATAATATACATATATGTATAATGTATATATATGTGTGTATATATATATATATATATATATATATATATATATATATATATATATATATATATATATATATATATATATATTGTACTTCGGGATGGTCATTTTTTTTTCTTGCCAAATAAACACACACACTATATTTTTTCTTCGCTTGTTTATTACTGTAATTTTTATTATTTTGACACCTATGCATTATCCGGAAATCTTTCATCACACATCTGTGACCTCTTGGTGACACTTTTCGTGTCCGTGTATGTTCTTGCTCCATTCCCTCCATTCTGTTCTTCTAAGTTGTCTATCTTTATGTGCGCATGCGTTTGTGCTCTTGTTTGTTTGTGTGCGCGTGTGCGTGTGTGCGTGCGTATGTGTGTATGTGTGTGTGCTTGTTTGTGTCTGTCATAGTTTATATCAACAGTGTGGGGCTTCACCTCAGCCCCATCCTCTCACCCCACTGTGCTGCTTCTGTCCTAAGAGAAAAAAGAGAAGGTACATTTCTTGTATTCCCCTGTGTATGTTTGTTCGTCCACAGTGTTGCCACCGTGGTAGTTATTGTTGTTCTTATTGCCATCGTCGGCACCGCTGCTGTTCCTCTTGCTGCTGACCGCGTTAGTTGTGTTGTTGACATCATATGACCGTCCATGAGGTGTCATGTGTGTGGTTGCGTGTATGCATGGGTTTGCTTCGTATGTATCCATTGCCCTTTATATAGATTCCTTTATTTATTTTATCTATCTCTGTCTTACATTTATCACAGGTATGTGGCAGATATATTTATATATTCGATTATTTATCTATTTATATATTTATTTATTTACTTTATTTATTTACCTGTTTTTTATGCATCTATCTCTATTTCTCATACGTATTACAGGTAAGTGCATATATGTCTATTGTGTGTGTATTACTCTGTATATATCTGTGTGTTATTTACGGGGTTCTTTCCTTCCTTCCTCTCTCTTCCCATCCCTACTGTCTACGTTTAGCCCCTTGTGGGTAGTCATGTGGTGTGGTTGTGGGTGTTACTGTTCCATTCATGTTTTCTATTGAGGCTTGGTCTGTCTACGGTTTTGTGTGTAATCTGTCTAAGTGTCGTGTCAGTTCTATGTGTCAATAGTACTTTAACTTCTATGTTATCAATAGAGCCTCCATGTTCTGCCAGAGCATGTTGCTAGAGCACTGGCGAGCTTCTCCCTTCTTTGAGTTCTCGCCAATGTCCATCTATATGCTCTCCTATGCTGCGTGCAGTCTCTTCTATATAGGTAGTTGTCATGTTTCTGTACCGTCGCTCAATACATCGTAAGCTATACACTACATTCCTAACCTTACAATTAACCTGTGGGTTCATCCTACATATAATACAATTGCACTCTGTACAGGGGTATTTATCAAAGGGATAGGTATTGCAGAACAGGGATTTTAAAGGAGCACCAGGCCTCCTCACTACGACTAAAACTTTAAGTAAGACTAATCTACGAATTAAAGTAGTGGAGAGGCACAATAGGGTGAATGTTTGGGGCTGAAGGAAAGGCCACACTGCTGCTATAAACTATGACACACATACACAAGCATAACACACACATATATACCCACGCACACACACACACAAACGCATGCGTACATAAAGATACACATCTTAGACGAACAGAATGGAGTGAGTGGAGTAAGAACACACACGGAAACGAAAAGTGTCGCTGAAGAGGTCACAGATGTGTGTCGAAAGATTTCCGGATAATTGACAGGCATCAAAATAATAAAAATAATAAAATAATAGTAATAAACAAATGAAAAAAATATATATTGTGCGTGTTTTTATTTGGCAAAAAAATAATAATAAATAAAAAATGACCATCCGAAGTACAATTTTGTTCCAACACACGATTTCTCATCAGGAATCTTGCAAAACGAATTGATAAAGTAGATATATATACCTTAATATATATATATAAATACTATATATATGTGGTGTGTGTGTGTGTGTGTTGTGTGTGTGTATGTTGTGTGTGTGTGTGTATATGTATATATATATGTATATATATATATATGTATATATATATATTATATATTTATATATATATGTATATATATATGTATATATATAATATGTATTATATGTATATATATATATATATGTATGTATGTATATATACGTATATATATATATATGTATGTGTATATATGTATGTGTGTGGTGTGTGTGTGTGTGCGTGTGCGTGTGTGTGTGTGTGTGTATGCAGCGGCGCATATATATATATATGAAGAAGAGAAAAGAAAAAAACCTTTCCCATTTCCCCTGAAGTAGAATCCTCCCCGAAACGTTAGGCGCCTCCTCTTCCTCGCAGCAAACTAATTTAATTCACTTTATGTATAACGTTAATAGGGTGGGACGAACATTAATCTTACATTAATTTAATAAAGCTTATTCCTAAACTCTTGATCATTATACTTTAATCATTGCAAGTAAGCGGGACGTAACCGTAATGACAATACAAGCTAATACCTTTCATTTGTCTTTTTTTCTTTCCTCCCTTAACGCCCAAACCTCCCGAAGTCATATCAGTAATTGGCTCACAAAGGGTCGGATGCACACCGGTTCCTTATGCACACAATCGTTTTGCCGCTGGCATTTTCTATGTAACCAAGTAACTACAAAATTTCCAGTCTAATTTATTAAAGAAAATGAAATTATTAAAAACCCAAAAAATCTAACCCTTTTCCGTTCAAAAACCAGTCGCACGGAGAACAATGGATAATATTACAGTTTCACCAATAATACAACTAACCATGTTTTTCTTTCTTTTTAAAAGACAAAAAACAGTCACATTGAGAACAATGGTATTTCAATATATTATTGTCTCGCGCTTTATTGAATCAAGCTGTATGACCAAAAGCAAGAATTAATATCTAAGAATCAGTCTTTATCCATCTTTATCATCCGTAATCAGTCGGTTTTACTGTAACCTTCTTCCAACCCATCACAAACCCCTCCTCATTTCTCTTTCTGTCCCTCTCTCTCTCTCTCTCTCTCTCTCTCTCTCTCTCTCTCTCTCTCTCTCTCTCTCTCTCTCTCTCTCTCTCGATGTAATAATCTCTTGTTTACAGTTATAGTAATAGTAACAGCAGTTAGTATTTCGTCTTCGTTCGTACGACTGTTGTTTTTGTTTGCTACAGTTGCTTCGAGATTCTGTTAAGGGGGGAAAAGAAGACAAGAAGAAAGGAAAGTAAAAGAGAGAGAGAATGATGAGTTTCGTGAATTATTGTCACCAGTTAAATGGAGGAGGGGAGGAGGGAGGAGAAGAGGGAGAGGGAGGAAAGGAGGGAGAAGGAGGAGGGGAGGAGGGGGAGGGGCGGGGGAGGAGGGGAGGATGGGGGAGGAGGGGGGGGGGGGGGGGGAGGAGGGGAGGACGACGAAGACGAGGAGGACGAGGAAAGAAGAAGAAGAAGAAGAAGTTGAGTGGATTAGAGTAACATGAAAGAAAGTGTCTTACTCAAGGACACAACGGCCGCCTGTAATCGAACTCACGACATTGCCATCGTGAGCTGAATACCCCAACTACTAAGTCACGTGCCTTGTGGTCTACGATACTAACTCCTTTAAGTTTTCTGTCGATCGGCATCTTTGGGATTTGCAGATCCCTTCTGTTTTTTGTTTTTTTCTTTGTGGCCCCTTACGATGCAGTAGCCTCAAGCTTGGTTTGGAATAAAATCGTATTAAAAAAATTGGTCTTCAAAGCCTCTCTAAATCTTTTGTAAATCCCCTGTGTCCGTAGCACGGCTGTGTTAGAACGGCGGAAGAGGATTGTCCGATTGCAAAGAGATGTCAGTACTTCTGTATAGTGGTCCACTATAATGTCTTGTGCCAGTGCATAAGCCGCAAGGACATGACCAATAAAATCATTTAAATCCCTGATTAGGAATTTTTTAAACTCAGAACCAAAGATACGAAACTACAAAACATCTTACAATTACGCCAATCTGCCAACCTGGATTGCAACTTTATCAACCCCCGAGGGGATAAAAAGCTAAGTTGACCTCGTCAGAATTTAAACTGAGAACGCAGAAATCCAGAATAAATACATTCTATCCGACGCTTCTATCGGCTCCGCCAATTCTCTGTTTATTCCTCTTCTTTAATGAGCCAAGATATAGAAACTGGTTGTCAGTTTATTTGAACGCTTCAGTTATCTCCCACCAAACTTATATTTATAAACTAGCTACTGTTTGTTCTCCGGATAATTCTATTTTTTACGCTGATACTATCAGACGATGACTAATACTCGAAACGTTAAACTGCGCACTCCTCGCAACAAAGAAATTTGTCAAACTCACCTATTGAGTCCTCCTCATAGCTAATTCCTGCGAAGAGTGAAGAACAAATACTAAGTGAGTCAACCCCGTTGTTAAATTCAGTCGGAAGAGAGCTTGAGGGCCATCGGCGTCATTCGTCACAAACAGAACAGGAACGGGCGCGGAGCGGTTTCTAAGTCTGACGTGCCGATCCTCAACTATGAGAGAAATTATATTCAATTCATACACAAGCAAAATAAAAGAGCATCGGAGTTGAAGATTTAAAAGTTCCTGGTTCAATCTTGAGTAGTGGTCTGCTGATGAGATTTGTTTTGTTATTGGACTCGCTACTGATCGAAATTTCTACAATTTGACTGACTTGGTGGGCGACGGTGACAGAATGAGTGGGAGACTTTAATTATATATATACATATTACACAGTCATCATTATAATAAAATTGCTTTGAAGCGCCCAGCAAGCAAAATCGTGAGAGCATCGGAAAAACGCCTGTAGTATTTCTTAAAGTTCTTTAGTTTTTTAGTTCAAATCCTACTTCAATCAAATTTGCTTGGGATCGAAAATTGTTCTGTGGTCAGCTGAGTTCTATTGAATGATAATTAGACTGTATGACACGTTGTGCTGAAAGGGTTTTATTGAAAATCTTTATTGATTAAATTTGGGGAAGTGTTATTGTTAGAAATTATTCATGCATGTCTAGTTTTTGTAATTTGATGTGTGTGTTTAGATATGTCATCTTCTGGTCATAGGAGTTCACAAAAGAATGTAGTTGGGCTGTTGGTCAGCAGATCCTTCTCTTGGTTTTGTTGTTGTAGGTTTTATTCAGATACTAATAGGATATTTACCATTTGTTTTGAGAATGTGAAAGTTAAATCTTAGTGTTCAGCCCAGCATTTTAACCTTTGTAATTAGGTGTGATTACTGGGTTTGTCAACTTTTAGCTGATTGGTATTTAAGGTTCCCAGAAGAATGTAAAAAGGTAATAAGGTTTAGTTATTCGGCAAGTTGGAATTTTTAAGGGTTTTCACCTGCTTATATAGAGGGAGTCTTGCTTATCACTTAAGTGTGTCACAGAGGTATTAGTATGGAAATTTTGTTAGTTAAATGTTTTAAAGTTCACATGTACTGGGACTGATATAATCAACCACAACGCTTACACCCTTCAAAGCTTGGGGGCTTGTACCTAAGCTGGAAACAATTTCAAAGTCGTTTCCCTTCTACAACTCATAATTCTTAGTAACATCTTTTTAAAGTTCCCTGAGTTTTGTATTTGAACTTAGCTAAATTTTTTTCATGCAGACGGTGTCCTTGAGTTATTTATTTTCTATCAATAATTTGTGTTGTAAAAGGAGAAATAATCAGTGCATAGATCATCGTTAAACATATTTGTCAAATTTATGCTACTTTGTATCTGAGAGCGTGTTTGTAAAAGCCAGCGAGCGTGAGCGTATATGAGTAAGTTGTGTATAAATGCATACGTGTGTGTGTGTGTGTGTGTGTGTGTGGAGATGTATGCGTGCGTGTTGGAGATATGTATGACGTTCTTTATTCTTGGTTTTTCCTTATCATGTCGAACACGTGTATGAACGTTGTATTTTTACAGAGAAAAATCTTTTGTAATTCGTGCGTGTGAGATGTGATGTGTACAATTGGGGTTTTTTTCTGTAAATAATCACAACAGGAAAACGTAAGACAATATCTTTCAGCTATTTTTTGTAGCGTGTTTTTTTTTATAGCCGAATACAGATGAGTCGTGCGATAAGGTTTTTCATGTATAATAAGAATTTTTACATCATCATCATCATCATCATCATCATCATCATCATCATCATCATCATCATCGTCGTCGTCGTCATCATCATCATCATCATCATCATCATCATCATCATCATCATCATCATCATCATCATCATCACCATCATTATTAGTATTAGTATTAAGATGGTGACCTGGCAGAATCGTTAGCACACCGGACAAATTTTCGTCGCTACGTTCTGAGTTCAAATTCCGCCGGGGTCAACTTTGCCTTTTACATTTTCGAGGTCCATAAATTAAGTACCAGTGAAACACTGGGGTCGATATAATCGACTTATCCCCACACCCAAAGTCTCAGACCTTGTGCCTATAATAGAAAGGGTTGTTATTATTATTATTATTATTATTATTATTATTATATTATTATTATCATTATCATTATTATTATTATTATTATTATTATTATTATTATTATTATTATTATTATTTAATTTTAATCTGCATGTTTGTTACAATCACTCGCCGAGACACACCCAGTGTCCGAGGGCGAGTGAAGGATAAGAGATGTTACAGTATGACTGAAAGCTTGCCGAGGGCAAGTGACAGGGACAGTAGCGAAATATCTTCATGTAATACAACACAGACATTTAAATTGATAGGATTTTCTAAGGATGTGGGAAATACTTGTCAGCACAATCTTTTGGATTTCTCTGAAACATGGTTCTCCTGGGATAATATCTAGATGTTTCTGACATCCCTTTATCATCATAGCAAGGGCACACACAATAACAGGATCATTTCTCGCTTTAAGATGCCACATCTTTTGTATTTCAATTTCTAGGTCCTTATATTTACTTAATTTGTCTTCTTGTTGTTGTTGCTGCTACTGTTGTTGTTGTTGTTGTTGTTGTTGTTGCTTTTGTTGTTAAGACGACGAACTGGCAGAATCGTTAACACGCCGGGCAAAATGATTAGCTGCATTTTGTCCATCTTTACGTTGTGAGTTCGAATTCTGCTGAGGTCGACTTTGACTTTTATCCTTTCAGGGTCAATAAAATAAGTACCAGTGAAACACTGGGGTCGATTTAATCGATTTACCCACTCCCCCAAAATTACTGCCAAAATTCGAAATCATTATTATTGCTACTGCTGCTGTTATTATTATTACTTCTGTCTTGGTGAAAGCAGAGGTGTTGTTTTCAGTCGCGTTTGTTTGTTAGTCTGTGGACAAGATATCTTAAGAACCGCTGGATGGATCCAGATGAAACGTTCAGGGATGTTTGGCTTCGTGACTAGCACGAACGGATTAGATTTGTGGATCGATCCAGTACCGAACAAGGATTCTGGATTAGTTTTCCAGTTTTTTTTTTTACTTAATTTTTTAGAGCAGTCGGGTTCACTTTTAGCATTCGCGTTTATGAGAGCAATCGAATTTATTTCAGATATTTTCATTTTAAAAATCATCTCTAGCTAATCGTTGAGAGGACGTTGGTGTTGCCTTGGCGGAGGTTTGCACTCTCTGAGTGCTCTTTTTGTTATTATTATTACTATTATTATTATTATTATTATTATTATTATTATTGAAGGCGGCGACCTGGCAGAAACCATAGCATGCCAGACGAAAATCTTAGCGGTATTTCGTCTGTCTACGTTCTGAGTTAAACTTCCGCCGAGTTCGATTTTGCTTTTGATCTTTTCGGAGTCGATAAATTAAGTATCAGTTGCGTACTGGAGTTGATCTAATCGACTGGTCCCCTCCACCCAAATTTCGGGCCTTGTGCCTTAAGTAGAAAAGATTATTATTATTATTATTATTATTATTATTATTATTATTATTGAGTGAGAGAGCAGTGCATGCCATCAAAGTGACACTGGGATAAAATATACGAAGTCCAGTATACCCATCATGACTACCCGTCTATTAAGGGTACACCAGGCACTTGCATCACAACCATATGTGCGAGACATGATGATCTCATATCAAAATAAACAGCGCATGACCTTGCAAGTGGGGCCCGGTTAGAATTTTCTTCAAGTTGAGTATCTCACTCTGCTCAAAATGTTCCTGAATAAGGATTGTTTAAGGATGTTCAACGAAACACCCATGTTTCCAGAGGTGAATTAAACCCCAAAGAATGTTTGCGGCAGAAATTGAATTCACCTCAATCGACATCATTAATTGGTTGAAATTGCCGAAATGCAAGAAATTAAAGACCAAATATCTTACAAACCACAGAATTTTCTCAAGAAAGCCAAGAGAAAAAGATGTTTAGTTACAAAGAAATTATTTTAAAAATCTGCCGGTCAAAGCGAAAAGATCCACCCTCGCTATATACGTTATGTCTTCCCATATGGGAGCCAGACATTCTTCAGTTTTGCACTGCTCAAAGTGCTTAAATTTCTTTGTTAAAGGACGATATGTTTTGAAAACAACTGTCCTTCTTTTCAATTTTTCAACACTAGGTGAGGGTGATATTTTTATATCACGATCCCCTCTTCTTCCATTTTTTCAAGAAGCTCAGAGAGCTTTTCCTTTGGTAGTTCAACGTTTTCAGTAGCCACCGCAGTAACTGCTGAAAATTTCTTAACTGGCTCTTCCAGTGAATTTTTCTCTGAAATTATTTCGACCGACATATTCGTTCGAAATAAATTTATACACAATTTAATCCCAGAAAACGGGAAACCTATAATTTTTTACTTTTTTTTTCCTTTTCAACGAGGACAACTGTTCAAATCCCACCCCCGCTGAGGTGGGGAGACATAACAAAGCCTACATCGTTCGAAATAAAAATTTTCACACAATGATAAAAATACGGCATCCCAAAAAACGGGAAACCTATAATATGTTGTTTTTTATCCTCACAACGAGGACAACAGTTCAAATCTCACCCCCCGCTAGGGGCGGGGTGCCACAATAGAGCCTACAACGGCTAAAATTAAAATTTTCACACAATAATAAATTGATTATCCCCCAAAACGGGAAACCAATAATATTTTTTTCCTCTTAATGAGGATAACAGTTCAAATCCCACCCCCGCTCATAAGGTATTGGAAACTTACATATATAACATTCTGCTTAAAAATGGATCTACAACTTCAATATCGCTACATATCTCACATCTATTTTCTTTCCTCCACCTCGCTCTCTATTTTGTATCCTATCTAAAATAATTATTACTTAACCATCCTCTCACACCGTCTCCGATGAAGGGATATAATTAAGAAATATCCTGGAAACAGCTGTAAGACCTTCTAGCTATAAATGTTATAATATCTACACAGCCTTGGGTTTTTATCTCATTACGCAAAAGTTCTTTATATAATACATATATATATATAATATATATATATATATATATATATATATATATATATATACATTTAATATATATATATATATATATTATATATATATATAATATATATATATATATATATATATATTATATATACTGTAGTGTCTGGGGAGAATCATTCCTTTTGTGCCTTATAATTTAACACACTTACCGGTAAAATTTCCACTTATTTCTTATTTTTATTTTCCTAAAATTTTCGTTACGTCTTGCAACCTTTTCAAGTCCGTTTTTCACACTGCGTTCCTTTTTGCTTGTTTGTGCGCATGTGTGTGGGTCTGTGTGTGTGTGTGCCTATGCATACATGCATGTATGTATGTATGTATGTATGTATGTATGTATGTATGTATGTGTGTGTATATATATGTGTGTATGCATATGTATAAATGTATGTATGTGTGTGCATCTGTATGCATGTATTCTGTATATTCATGTGCTTGCATGTCCGTGTTTGTGTAGTTTCTACGTATGTGAGTGTGAGCGTGTGTTTGTATGTGTATGCACCTCTGTCTCCTTGTGTGTGCATGTCTGTGTGTGTGCATGTCTGTGTGTGTGCATGTCTGTATGTGTGTGCATGTCTGTGTGTGTGCATGTCTGTATGTGTGCGCATGTCTGTGTGTGTGTTGCAACTAGGTACCATGTTTGTATGTATGGATGTGCATCTCTATACGTGTGGACCCGTGGAGAGAGAGAGAGAGAGAGAGAGAGAGTCAAACAGTGGTAAAGAGAAATAATGAATGCAAATAAGAAATTTATTGTGGAAGTCAGAAAAGGAAACTTTTTTCGAGAGGAAAAACAGGAAATAAAGAAGAGAAAAACAACATAATATGTGATGGAGAAATTTTATGGAGTGAGAGGGGAGCAGACAAAACAGGGGAGAATTCTTATGTTGTGAGAATCTCTGAAAAGAATAATCTTCAGATGGACTCTTTTGCTATGCAAAGCTTTTATGAAATTAGGTTTGTTGCAATGAACCAACTTCAGTTTATTTTTTGTTTGTGTGTGTGTGTGTGTGTGTGTGTGTGTGTGTGTAAGTGCTTTGTTGCTTTGCTGTATCTCTGGGCGAGACTAAAAACGAATAAGCCAATGTAGATAGATAGATAGATAGATACATACATACATACATACATACATAGAAAGATAGATAGATAGATAGATAGATAGATAGATAGATAGATAGATAGATAGATAGATAGATAGATAGATACCTATAAATAGACATAAGCATATATAATTACGTACACGCGTGTATGTATATATGTATATATATATACACATGCTTATATATACATATATATTACATCATATATATTATATATACATCCATATATTTATGTTTGTGTATATACACATAGATGCATATATCTATGTCGTACATGCATCACAGATACATACACACACACTCACACACACATACTCACGCAAGCACACACACATGCACACACACACACTCACACACACACATACACATACACACACAGACATACTTATATACACTCAGACATACGTCCTACTTTCAGCTAGACTTTCTAACGAAACATATATGAATACACACACACATACACAAACACAAACACACACGGTTTCAAATAGAATTCCCCTTTCCTCATAACTTTACACCGGACAAAGCGACACCGCGACCGCCATCACGCCCCTAGTCGCACCATCATCACAGTCTTGTAGTAGACATTGAATCTCAACCGAAATAGAATACATGATAATAATTGATTCACTTACAAGAAACGGTCTTCGAGATATTCTTCAGATTTGTCTCCGACATTTTTATTTTTTGGTTTAGATACACATATGCCAAAGATATATTTATATATATATGTATATATATAAAGAAGTTGAGTAGTTGAATGAATTATCTTATTATGGATAATTCGGTTAACCAATACCTGAGTAGCAAATTCACGTCAGAAAAACAAGGAACTTATGTCAGCATCAAGATGCACAAAAACGTTTAGATGACTGCCCACACGGAGCCCATAGCGATAATGTTTTACTGATGAGAAGGCGGCATAATGCACTCCTTATTCCTTCGAAATTAGGAATATGCTGCCTTCGAAACATATGTCGAAAATAAAGGAATTGTGTTAATTCGTCGTTCAACTCCATTCTTTCATTTATTAAATATATATATATATATATATATATATATATATATATATAATATATATATATAGATGTATATATATATACACATATATACATATGTATATACATACATATATACATATATATACATATATAACATATACATATACATATATATATACATATATATGTGTGTGTGTGTGTGCATGTGTGTAGTAAATGAAAGACGGAAGATGATATATATAATATATATATATATATATATATATATATATATATATAGATATATATATATATATACACTGTCGTTTAAATTACACAAAATAAAAATAACACTGACATTCAATTTTAACAGATATATTTACTAGAATTATATAAAATATATCTTGAAATTCTAAAGAGTAAATTTATTTTTGAGTAGTTGAATGAATTATCTTATTATGGATAATTCGGTTAACCAATACCTGGGTAGCAAATTCACGTCAGAAAAACAAGGAACTTATGTCAGCATCAAGATGCACAAAAACGTTTAGATGACTGCCCACACGGAGCCCATAGCGATAATGTTTTTCCTGATGAGAAGGCGGCATAATGCACCCCTTATTCCTTCGAAATTAAGAATATGCAGCCTTCGAAACATATGTCGAAAATAAAGGAATTTTGTTAATTCGTCGTTCAACTCCATTCTTTCATTTATTTAAATTATAAATATATATATATATAGATATATATATATATATATATTATATATATATATATATATATATATATATATATACATACATATATACATGTATAACATAATATATATATTACATATATATACATATATACATTCTACATTACATATATATATACATATATATGTGTGTGTGTGTGTGCATGTGTGTAGTAAATGAAAGAAGGAAGATAGATATATATAGATATATATATATATATATATACAACATGTCGTTTAAATTACACAAAATAAAAATAACACTGACCATTCAATTTTAACAGATATATTACCAGAATTATATAAAATATATCTTGAAATTCTAAAGAGTAAATTTATTCAATACAATCGCCATTGGCTTCAACCACGGCCTCCAAGACGACTTCGGAATCTCCTGCAACTCTTTTGGACGCACTCTTTGTTTAAGTTAGTGAATGCTGCCATAATCCTTGACTTCAGTTCATCTTTGGTGTTGCAAGGAATTTTGTTAATTTCTTGCTTAACTCCGCCCCACACATGATAATCAAGAGAGTTGCAGTCTGGGGAGTTAGGTGGTCGATAGAATGGTTCTATCTGGCACTGCACGACCCCTATTCATACAGTGTTATTATCCTCAAAACGTTGGATTGTTATAACGTCCACTCAGTATCACAGTATAATTACTATACCAGAACAGACACGACTACCAGCATAGTCTACACCTACTCTCAATCTTCTGACCTTCTGTCGACCGGCTACTGGTATATTTATAATGGGAGAGATGTACAGTTTCTCTATACAACATACATTTTTTTTACCATTTTTTACCCCTCTGCGAAAAGATCGCAGAATTTTAATTGATTTGCTTTTCGCAGGAAGGAAAGTTTCTTGTCGAAGATACGTCTCGCTTTTATCCTTCGAAACGTAGAGTAGATGAAACCTTAGCGACTGAAGAAGGGGTTTTTTCGTTGTGTTCACTGTCCTGTACACCATTTTTTGTTGTTTTTTAAAAAATGTCC
>NC_043004.1:81854319-81863816 GCF_006345805.1 Octopus sinensis | reverse complement strand
CAGAGTCATAATAAAAATAATAATAACAACAACAACAATAATAATAATAATAATAATAATAATATAATAATAATAATAATAATAATAATAATAATAACAATTATAATGATAATAATAATAATAATAATATAATAATAATAATAATACATATAATAATAATAATATAATAATAATCATAATAGTAATAATAATAAATAATAATAATAATAATAATAATGATAATAGATGGCTCTTACAAACAGACAGAAAGACAATAAGGTATGCGATAAGCAAGAAAGAAAAGTCGATAGATATAACAGGTTAGCTTGGGAGATTAAGCAGTTGTAGTCGCTGAAAAAGATGGTAGCAGTACCAGTAATTGTCGGATCCGTGGGTTCACTGAGTAAAAATCATGAGGAGTACATCGAAATAAATAAGGGCTTGCAATAAAGATGGAGCACCTTCAGAACCACTCGAATACTACGGATAGTGCACGGAAAATAAGGGGTGTTACCTTAGTTCACTGGTAGTGAACAGCTGACACCGTAGTACACCTCCAGCGTTAGAGGCTGTGCAAAGATAATAATAATGATAATAATAATAATAATAATAATAATAATAATAATAATAATAATAATAATAATAATAATGATGATGATGATGATGATGATGATGATGATGATGATGATGATGAAGATATAATAATAAATAATAATAATAATAATAATAATAATAATATAATAATAAAGCGAGCTGGCAGAAACGTTAGCACGTCGGACGAAATGCTTAGCGGTATTTCGTTTGCCGTTACGTTCTGAGTTCAAATTCCGCCGAGGTCGACTTTGCCTTTCATCCTTTCGGAGTCGATAAATTAAGTACCAGTTACGTACTGGGGTCGATATAATCGACTTAATCCGTCTGTCTGTCCTTGTTTGACTCTTCTGTGCTTATTTAGCCCCTTGTGGGCAGTAAAGAAATAGATATTTCGTCTGTCTTTGCGTTCTGAGTTAAAATTCCGCCGACGTCGACTTTGCCTTTCATCCTTTCTGGGTCGATTAAACAAGTACCAGCTGTGTACTGGGGTCGATATAATCGACTTAATCCCTTTGTCTGTCCTTGTTTGTTCCCTCTATATTTAGCCCCCTGTGGGCAATAAATAAATAAATAATAATAATAATAATAATAATAATAATAATAATAATAGTAATAGTAATAGTAATAATAATAATAAAAATAAAAATAATAATAATAATAATAAAATAATATGATAACAATAACAATAATAATAATAATAATAATAATAATAATAATAATAATGATAAAATAATAATAATAATATAATAATAATAATAATAATAATAATAATAATAATAATAATAATAATAGTAAAGATGGTATCGGCACACACCAGAAAAAAGATGGTATAGGCACACACCAGAAAAGGTCACAGAAAACGAGAAAGCAACCATACTCTGGGATATGCCGATACACACAGATAGAGAAATTAAGGCCAACAGACCAGATATAGTTGTCAGAGATCATGAAGAAAAAAATGCTTTCTAATTGATGACAACGTGTCTCTAAAAGAAATGGAGAAACTTTCAAAATACAAAGACCTGGAAATAGAGGTAACTAGAATGTGGAATCTGAAACAGAAACAATTCCTATCATAGTAGTGTTATTAGGCATGAAAAAAATTTCATAACAAAAACACGAGGACTTACAAACACATATAACATACAGAAAATTGCACTACTAGGCACTGCACACATCCTACGCAGAACACTTTCCATACAATAACCATCAGAGCATCACAACAAATCACAGCACATACCCAAGGCACACAGAGCTGCGCTCGGTAGTGAAGTGAAAGCACGCTATAAAAATAAAACTACTGAATAATAATAATAATAATAATAATGATAATAATAATAATAATAATAATAATAATAATAATAATTAAAAAAAATTTTTTTTATGTATTAGACATTCACTAGTACAACACAAAAAAACCCCAAATATATGGCACACTAGGCATAACAACAACGTGAACTTCCAGCCTGTTGTCTCTTGAGGTCTCTGGGTGAGACTTGGAGCCAACTTGTACAGACATAAAGCAAAAGTCAAACATAGAATAATAACAACAAACGCACTCAGAGAGCGCAAACCTCCGCCAAGACAACACTAACATCCTTTCAACGATTAGCCAGAGATGATTTTTAAAATGAGAATATCTGAAATAAATTTGACTGCTCTCACAAATGAGAATGTTAAAAATGAAACAGACCGTTCTCAAAATTAAGTAAAAAAAAAAAAAAACAGGAAAAATAATCCGGTATCCTTGTCCGGTACCATATCGATCCCAATGGTAGTCATGGAATGGGAAGGTGGCTGTAGAAAATTTAGTAACGGTAATAAATAGTTTATTCTTATCTAATACAAGCCAAAGTTAACAAATTCATCATTCAAAATGGTTTCAAAGGCGGATGTAATACTAATAAGTTCTACTCAGGAATTTTTATATGAATAGCATGAGACCTTTTAGCTTTCTGATCTCTTAAATTCCGGCCTTCCTTTAGGATTCCTGTTGTTATAGATCGATGTATAGATGTTTGTATATAATATGTAAGTATACTGTAAAGTGTTAATATGTATGTATAATATATAATAAATATACTATAAAAACATGTTAGTTTTACTTAATTTCTGAACGGTTTTGCCGCCGTTTGTTTATGTAGTTTGATTTCTTTATCCATCAGCTGCTACTAAGATAGAGACGCGAGTAAAATTGATAATAGAGAAACGAAAATAAAAACTTTGGAAACAGCTTGAAGGTCCATAATTGAGAAAGACTTGAAAGTCAACGTAAGGTCGTAATCATGTAAAGTAAATATTAAAAAATAATTCAGAATCCTTGTCTGGAACCAGATCGATCCCAAAATTTAATCAGTTCGTGCCAGTCACGAGTCCAAACATCCCTGAAAGTTTCATCCGAATCCGTCCAGTGGTTCTTGAGATATTTAGTCCACGGGCAAACAAACAAGCAAGCAAACAAACAGACAGACAAACAAACGCGACTGAAAACAATACCTCCGCCTTCGCTTAGGTGGATGTAATAATAAATAATAATAATATAATACATAATTGAATAATAATAATAATAAATGCCCTGATGCACTACCAGGAAGTGGCTCTCATGGCTTCTGATCTTACTGATTGGAAGTGTATCAGTACATTGTTTTTTGTCTTGGTATAAAAGATGGGCTACAGCAAATATCTGCTCAATACCACAGATTTGCTTGTCAGTTGTTTGACCTTAACCAGTTGAGCATGTCCCTTAGTGGCTGACGATATGTGCATCTCTGATCACGAACAGAAGTAGTGGGGAGCATCATAGCCATGTGTTGAGAGGTATTCTTTGGGGTTTGAATAATTCACCTATTGGAAACATGGGTGGTTCTTTCAACATCCTTAAATAACCTTATTCAGGACCTTTTGAGCGGGATGGGCTACTCAACCTGAAGAAAAATTCTAATGGGGCCCCACCTGCAAGGTCATGTGCTGTTTCTCTTGATATGAGATCACCATGTCGCGCACATATGGTTGTGATGCATGTGCCTGGTGTACCCTTATCAGACGGGTAGTCATGATGGGTATATTGGGCTTCGTATCTTTTACCCCAGTGTCACTTTGATGGCATGAACTGCTCTTCACTCAATAATAATAATAATAATAATATAATAATAATAATAATGATGATGATGATAATAATAATAATAATAATAATAATAATAATAATAATAATAATAATAAATAATAATGATAATAATAATAATAATAATAATAATAATGATAATAATAATAATAATAATGATGATGATGATGATGATGAGATGATGATGATGATGATGATGATGATGATGATGATGATAAAAATAAATTACATCGGGATGGATTTTGGCCTTGATAAATGTGCGAGAGCAACTTTTGTAAGAGGCAAACTCAAGCAAACTGCTTTCATTAGATTAGATACCGACGTTACCTTCAAGGAGCATTGACCAACAAGAAAGTTATGAATACTTGGAGATAAACGAGGAAGATGGCATACGACATGCTACCATGAAAGGAAAAATAAGACAGGAGTATTACAAGAGAATAAGACTCATACTAAAAACTGAACTCAATTCCAGAAATCGCAATAGAGTTTTACGTCATCAACTGGAGTCTTACAGAGCTCCAATGCCTGGACAGGTAGACAAGGAAACTACTAATATCTAAGAACATGCACCACCCAAAAGCAGATGTTGATCGTCTGTACCTACCTAGAATTAATGGGGGAAGAGGAATGATGCAAGTAGAACTGTGCTACAAAGCCTCCAGAATAGCAATGAACAGGTACTAGTACATAGGAATGGATGCTTTGGCTTGTGTACAAACACGAAAGCAGTAAAAAAATCACAAGGAAACTTGCAAATTCGCGAGGGAATTTGGCATCAACCCTGAATTAGATAAAAAAAAACCTGAAACCACTGCCACAGAAGAAGCAAAATTGATCAAACAGACTACAAAAAAAAAAAAAAAAAAGAACGGGCCGAAAAAAATGGAGGAGCGGTGGAACCAGAAGCCTCTGTATGGACACTGTATACTTCGAAGTCGAAATGGTGATATGAACCAAGGAAAAACCCATCAGTGGCTTAGAAGTTCAAGACTGAAAGCAGTGACTGAAGGTTTCATATAGGCGCCACAAGATCAATGCTTGCTTACAAAAAACTATTAGGCTAACGTTCTTCAAAACGGTTCTGACCCTAAATGCAGATTCTGCAACACATTTGACGAAACAATAGACCATCTCGTCACGGGATATCTTGTACTGACACCAAACGAATAAAAAAATCGCCATGATAGGGTAGGACAGTGACTACAATGAGAAATATGTAACCACTACAAAATCAACACTCCTGCTTACTCGCATGAACATCACCCTGAGTCAGTCGTTGGTAAAAATGTCACTAATGAAAGTAAAACGTCATTAATGAAGGTAAAAATGTCACTATCCTCTGAGATTTTCTAGTCAACATTGACAGAACGATCCAGGCTAATATACCAGACATAATTATTAAAGACAAAGAAGAAAATACTTGTAGACTAATAGATGTAAGTGTTCTCACTGATAAAAATATACCTGTAAAGGAATTTGACAAATTAGGTAAATATAAGGACTTGGAAATTGAAATACAAAAGATGTGGCATCTTAAAGCGAGAACTGTTCGTGTCATTATGGGTGCCTTAGGTATGATAAGAAAGGGATGTCAGAAACATCTCGATAATATCGCAGAAAAAACATGTCTCAGAGAAATCCAAAAGATTGTACTGCCCACATCCTTAGAAAAACCCTATCCATTTAAATATCTGTGTTGTATTACATGAAAATATTTCGCTACTGCCCCTGCCACATCCCCTCCCCAACCTTTCAGTCATACTGTAACATCTCTTATCCATCACCCGCCCTAGGACGCTGGATGTGTCTCGGCAAGTGATTGTAACAAACATGCAGATAGTAATAATAATAAAAATAAAAATAATAATGATAATAATAATAATAATAATAATAATAATAATAATAATAATAATAATAATATAATAATAATAATAATAATAATAATCCTTTCTACTACACGCACAATTTCTGAAATTGTGAGGGAGGGGGCTAGTCGATTGCATCGACCCCAGTGCGTAACAGGTACTTATTTCATCGACCCCCCCCAAAAAAAACGACGAAATGCAAAGTCAACCGTAACAACATTTGAATACAGAACGTGAAGACAGACGAAATGCCGCTAAGCATTTTGTCCGGCACGGTAACAATTCTGCCTGTTCACTGCCTTTATAATAATAATAATAATAATAATAATATAATAATAATAATAATAATAATAATAATAATAATAATAATAATAATATATAATAATTTAATAATAATAATAATAATATATAATAATAATAATAATAATAATAATATAATAATAATAAATAATAATAATAATTAATAATAATAATAATAATAATAATAATAATAATAATAATAATAATAATAATAATAATAATATAATAATAATAATAATAATAATAATAATAATAATAATAATAATAATAATAATAATAATAAAATAATTTAATAATATAATAATAATAATAATAATTTGTAGCTGCCACATGGTTACGTATTTTAAGGAAGGGATTTATCGATTTAATCTTATTCCCAACACAATAATTCCTAATCAGGTCCATTGGTAATTGAAAGTGTTCAGCTCGTTGATTATTCTCATCGTTAATAATACGGCTGAGAGAAAATTGCCACACAGCAGCGTTCTGCATGCTAAATACAAATATTGTAGGCTAATATAATGAATTGAAAATCTCCGTTCATCTGATATTATAACATAAATAATTAGTAGATTAGGAAATAGTGGCCACACCAACCAGTACTGCTTCTAGTGTTCCCAAACCAGACAAAATTTCAATCATCTGAGCTTATGATACTTATCTCCCTTGCTCATTGTATTCGGTTGTCAGATAAATTCGTTCGTTTTCTTTTTCTCTAATGTCATTTGAATTAACAAGAAGCTATTCGCATCATAGTTTCTATTGATTTTTGTAGCTCTGTTCCTCCTTTACATCTTTTATTATTCGTGTTTGAAATTTGAATAAATTTTACCTCTTTTCAGACATGTAACGATGGAGTGCCAAACGGAAAAGAAAAACAAATTTACCTGAAAACCAAAATATGTATTGGCTTATCAAATAAATTCGTTCGTTTCTGATTTTTCATTTATTTTAATCTTTTTCAGAGTAACACATGTATGTTCCTTCTCGAGCCATGCCTGGCTCATAAGTTTCCAGGTTTCTTGGCGTATAGGTTCCCCACCTGGACGGGACGCCGTCCTTCACAGGTGAGCTGCAAGATGCAGGAGGAAAGCGTGAGAGAAAGTTGTGGCGAAAGAGTCAGCAGAAGTTCGTCATTACCTTCTGCCGGAGCCGCGTGGAGCTTAGGTGTTTTCGCTCATAAACACACACATCACCCTGTCTGAGATTCGAACCCGCGATCCCTCGAAAGCGAGTCCGCTGCTCTAACCACTAGGCCATGTGCCTCCACTAACATATGTACGTGCCTAAGTATAGTAATGATCGACAGAAATGATATAAAGGGAAATCAATCGTACAGTAAATGTGATATTTATTCTTGATATGATAGTTAAACACAAAGTTTCATGCCAATCAAATAGCGAACTCAATCCTCAGATGTTTTCTTTAAGGCATAATAAAATAAAACAAAGCAAAAATAGATATATAAATAAATAAATAAAAACCAAAAAACTCATTACGAATGAAAGATGTCAACAATTTCAGGTAAGTAATCTAGAAATAACAACGATACATTAACGAATAAATATATGAACAGATTAATGAAATAAAAAAACATTTTCCAACAATAACAACAACAAGCAATAAAAAACAATAACAAAAACGAAAGAAAGACAACAATAGGAAATGGAAGAAGCGAAGACAGATTCTGGAACATGAATTCATCAAAAGCTTACTTATGTGATCTTTCACGATTCGGAAGGTCAACAGAGTATCAAAGCTCTTTTCTCACTGTTCTCTGATTTGACCTTTCACGATTTCGAAGGTGAGATGAAGACGATGCAGCAGAGCTGAATCGATAATGTTTAGAGACTTCTACTTTCGCTTTCGCTTTTCGGGGGTGGGTGGGTGGGAACACAAGAGCAACAATATATATATATAAATATATATATATATTATATATATATATATATATATATATATATATATAATATATATATATATATATATCAAATAAAGATCAAGAAGTCGCCATTGAAGGATACTACAGATCCGCCGTTGTTATCATTTTCTCCTCCTCTTGTAAAGTTACATAACGTCCAACTTTGCTATAAATAGTAATCCTCCTCCTTTTCCAGCACCACCACCACCACCCCTTTCTCCTCCTCCTCTTCCTTATTTTACTTTTCTTCCACTTTCTCCTGTTGTTGCTGCTGCCGCTGTTGCCGATGATGATGATACGGCCTTATTATTTGGCATGAGGGCAACACTTATGAAATGAAGTTTTATAAAATGAAGTTTATAAAAGGCGTTAAAATATGTATGAGGACACACACACACACACACATACACACACATACATATGTATATATATATATGTATATATATATATATATATGTATATTTATCAAAATAAAAACATGATGCAAAGGATTTAGCGATACATATGTTTCTGGCTTTTATTAGACGGTTTATATCAATGCATAATTGATGTAATTTGTATGTCAATAGCCTTCTTCAGCCGCGTACAATTACTATTCCAAGGACATGTATTACATTATAAGTTTGGGAATGCAAATCCTCATAGTCGTGTACAAGAGAGCGAGGCACCAAAACAAAATCGAAGCGTCCATCCCGTTTTTATGTAGATTCTATATCGAGTGAAAAACGGGATGGACGCTTCGATTTTGTTTTGGTGCCTCGAACAAGAGATCATAGTCTCTCGACTGGCTAGAAATAATAGCCAAATTTCCCTTGAAAGGAACCACAATTATGGAGCCAAAAAAGATGCTTTACCGAGTCCTTCGACCTGCTAGAAATGAAGGCGGCGAGCTGGCAGAAACGTTAGCACGCCTGGCGTAATGCCTACCGATATTTCGTCTGCCGTTACGTTCTGAGTTCAAATTCCGCCGAGGTCGACTATGCCTTTCATCCTTTCGGGGTCGATTAAATAAGAACCAGTTGCACAGTGGTGTCGATATAATCGACTTAATCCGTTTGTCTGTCCTTGTTTGTCATCTCTGTGTTTAGCCCCTTGTAGGTAGTAAAGAAATTGGTATTTCGTCTGCCGTTACGTTCTGAGTTCAAATTCCGCCGAGGTCGACTTTGCTTTTCATCCTTTCGGGGTCGATTAAATAAGTACCAGCTACGCACTGGAGTCGATATAATCGACTTAACCCGTTTGTCGGTCCTTGTTTGTCCCTTCTATGTTTAGCCTCTTGTGGGCAATAAAGAAATAAGAAATGATAGTCAAGTCTTTACTGAAAACGAAGAACACAAATAATATAGTCATAAATGAATAAGATAAGGTCCCGGTCGGAATCAGTTTTGTGGGGCATAGATCTGCTCGATCAGGGGCTGACTAGGAGCTAAGCAACAAGAAGAACAATTGTAGAACCAAGAAAAGGTCCTTTCCCGAGTCTCTCAACCTGCTAGAAATGATAGCCAAGTCTTCACTGAAAACGTAGATAATATAGTCATAAATGTATAAACGTAGATAATATAGTCTTAATCATAAGTAATATAGTCATAAATGAATAAGATAGGAAGGTCCCGGTCGGAATCAGTTTAATCGAGAATGGATCTGCTCGGTCAAGGCTGACTTGGAGCTAAACAATAAGGAGAGCAATAAGAACAACACGAACAACAATAATAAC